>NW_025941204.1:0-1612 GCF_000764305.2 Hyalella azteca | reverse complement strand
AAAGTGTCATAGTTTGCAAATGGGGGGCGCTGCCCCCCAATGGGGTAACTTTGACCACCTAATGGCAGCTGTGACGGGGTAACATTGACCGGCTTGTAAATTAAGTTAAAATTACCATAGGTACCGATATATAACATATTTTATCTTTGATACACCTATTAATGTTTTTTTTATGTTTCAGACTCTACAGAGTCTCATATATGGTAATTTTAACTTAATTTCCGAACTGGTCAATGTTACCCCATCACGGCTGCCATTAGATGGTCACATTTCGCCCACTTAGGGGTGGCGCCCCCCATTTGCAAACTATGACACTTTCCTAAAATTTGTCTTTTGCATATGTGACTACTGACTAGAAGAGTTCTACTACAATGCACCACAACCTAGAGTTATTTGGAGTTATTTAACCAAAAAAATGAAATTGATTTTACCACCCGGTCAAAGAAACCCCAAGAGCTGGGGTAACAAAGACCATCACTTTTTTGAAATTACATCAAAACTATGATAGGCAGGAGCCAGCAATTTATGGTGAGTAAAGGCTGTAAAGCTAGAGTATAGACCAGTATTTTGCATGTTTCAATTTAAGTTTAACTTGTCTAGTAAAAAAATGGCATCATTTTGAAAAAAGGGGTCAAAGTACCCCATTTTACAATAGTGAGCTTAGTGGCAAAGCAGATAGTTTTTTTAGACTCTCCTTCAAGTTCAATTTCAAATCCTATAAGATTAAGTAGACTAGGTAGTAGTCCAGCAGCCTCCAGAATAATAAGCTACGACTCTAAAGTTTGTTTGTTGTGCAGGCTCACATGAGGTTCCCCATGGTTATTTATTTAATAAATAATAGTGGCAAAGCAGAGAGTTTTTTTAGACTCTTCCTCAAGTTCATTTTTGAGCCCTATAAGACTAATAAGTAGACCAGTAAAGTATCTTGGATACCAGAATTATCATACATAAGAAACCTGTTAAAATCTTGAGAAAACGAGGAAATTAAAAATGAACCGATTCTAAAAAATTACTGGTTTGCCACTATGCGTCCAGATGCAGCCCTTGGCCCCTTGCAGCTGCAGGCTTGCACTCACACTGTGAATTGTGGGCCTGTGTGCTGCATGCACATATCAAGTAGGTATATCATTACCTATGTGCCATGTGGCTATGTCATTTATGTGATACCAATGGCCAAAATGCCAATGGGCAATGTAGCGGCTTGTAGCAGTGTAGTCTGTACTCTGTAGGTAAATATACAACAGTAAAACTCAAAACTGGTGTTAGGTACTTGACCTTACCATAAAACTTGAGATATTTTTGGACGGATTAGGTATATTATGCTCATGAACTTAAACATGTGGTCATGTGGATGACAAAGTGACAATGATTCATAGTTCATACTTCATACACATAATTCATCTTCGATAAATGATTCACTTGTCTGAGAGACTGAGACTCTTAGCAAGTGGTGGTGGTGGTGGTGGTCGCGGGTTGTAGGTGAAGAAGAAGTCGCACGTTGACCGCTTGTGACACCTGGACTCAGCAATAGTTATTTAGTTGAAGTCTTCATCATGTTTCTCTCAATTTCATTTCCTTCTTTGCTGGCATGAGCTCTCTTTGTTATCAACAA
>NW_025941203.1:0-55704 GCF_000764305.2 Hyalella azteca | reverse complement strand
GTTTTCAAATTCTTTATCGACGATATTTGTTTGCAAACTACTGCAACAAAATTCACAAAACGGCGAAAGATTGTGTGTGTAAAATACGTTATTTATGGCGATGAATTGTTAATATTTCATAGTTGCTCAAGAGACCGAAAAATTGTACTTCCCGAAACTGCTTAACGACCCAGCCGAAGCCGCAATATTGTGGTAACAGTATTAACAATATTGCGAAAATATTGTGGTCAAACTCGGATATTCGCGAATGAATGAGTTTATAGCTGTTCTATGCTTCCATATGCAATACCCATTGATAAATGGGCGTTAAGGTGAGAGTTTATGGCCCCAAATAGCGAAGATCAAATGATAGTCCGGCCGGATATTAGAATACTATTTAGGGCCGGATATACGACCGGATTTTAGCCGATATTAAAAAAATGTTATTATTTTTACATTAATATATTAGCCGCTATTAATTAATACGGCCGGATATTAGCGGGAATGTTTCTATACACTTCCTTCTTCAGATAACATAAAGGCAAATTTGCAATGGGATGATTGCATAATGCATAGCAGGGATATTTTGGCTTTTCAAATGTTGTGTCACTTAATTATGCATATTCGACAATTATTTGATCTTGATGGGAATTTATTTAACAAGTAAAAAATCCTTATTGCAGGAGGATATACATGTGCAATAATGGCCGTTAGTAGAAAGTTCATCCATGGTTACTTTTTTCACTTTTATTAAATATCATTCGCTAGAATTATTAGCGATGCTTTAAACCAAGAGTGGCACCACGGAAAAGAATCATTGTTTCCATGTTTGTTGCACAAAGGCCGTGGTTCTTAAACTGGAGGTACTTACTTCTTTGGAGTAATTTAATAAATTTTCGTGGGTAGTGGAGAGGACACAAGAAATATATTTGACATTTGGAAAGAGATATACTGTACATGCAATGTGTACATGTAAATACAGGACTGAAAGAATATACGTATATACAGTACAGTCGTATCGTAGAATGATAAATATAAAATATTAAATTTATTAAATAAAATATTTAAATATAAATAAATATTGATGAAAAAGGAAATGCGATGAACCTGGAATGCCCGGATCAGGGCCTACACTTTCAAATAAAGTTAATAGATCGTAAGTTTATCAGCCAATCATTGACGGCCTTTCAAGCAAAATCCACAAATCATAGACAAGAAAATAGAGCGTAAGTATTTACGTTCACTTAGCGAATTTTGAAAGTATGGCCCCTGGGCTCCAGAGACAACCTTCCTTCTTTTATGTCGCTATTTGCTTCAGTGGCAGTCGAGGGGATTGCGTCAGGGGCCATACTTTCAAAACTTGCTAAGTGAACGTAAGTATTTACGCTCTATTTTCTTGTCTATGATTGGTGGATTTTGCTTGAAAGGCCGTCAATGATTGGCTAATGAACTTACGATCTCTTAACTTTTTTTGAAAGTATAGACCCTGGTGTTCTATCTTGTTCCTATGTGTTTTATAGAACCACCCAGTGAACAAACTAAGCTGTGTGTACTGTGTAATCGTAATTTCATACAGGTGCTTCACGTGACCTTTAATTCAGACCTTATGTTGCCCGTTTTCTTAGCCCATTAGTTTACCAGGTAGTACAATTCTTACCTGTATTTCTCATGAGCCTTATATACCAGCGAAGTGTATCAGTAAGCTACTTTTAAGCTCCAAATATTTTTTGAGCATAATTAATCCCATACGTAATAATTATCATAATAAATTTCACCAAAATATTCAAATGCTATGATGCTTTGATGAAATTCTGTTATATCAACTTACAGAAACTACTTTTTGTCCGAAGACTTTGAATGAAGTTATTTGGAAACGCTATTATTGAAATTTAGCCTCAACCTAGAGCTTAACAGTTTTAGTGCCAGAAGGCAAAAGAGAAAATAATATCTAACTTAAATTAAAATTAATCAAAATACATGATACTTCGAATGAATATATTATCTTTCCTACTTATACATATATATCGTCAGTCTGAATTGCTGTCAAAATGACCTTTTTAATAATTTAATATAAGTAAGGGAAGTCTGTAATAGTAAAATTGCCATCAACTATAGTAACATACTTATTCATATTTATGCGCACCGTCTGTAGACTTATGCTCGCTTTTTATATCTGGGAAAAAATGTCTAAGAAAATGATTTCAATGAATTCTGATTTACCGCAATGCAACACATAATTCAACAATTCAATTACTGATCTACCGCAATGCAAAAAAAAACACAACCTGAAATTTTGACATCGACATTGTTTGCAAGATTTAATGTCATTTTCTGACACCATATTAGGTATTATATTAGGTATTAGGTAATTTTTTCCGAGGGCGACTCGCAAAAACTGTCTCATTTAATATGAGTAGTGAATTTAGAGAAACTCCACGTCGATTTACGACATAGTTCACTGACTTTAATTCCCAATTATTCCACACTCCTCTTCTCTAGTAACTTTTCTCTGAAAGTTGAAAACAATAGCCGGCTCAGCAAGCTGGCTGGTGGAGACGGAGGAAAAAAAAATAGCCAGGCTTTATGTTTTTTGTCATTTTTCGAAGTAGGATTTCCAAGAAACTTCCGAAACTTGAGGCATCTTTGCCTGCCCAAGAGAATCCGGCTTTCCTGACATGCTAGAAGCTAGAGAAGCTCAGAAAAAAGGACAAAAAAAAATTTAATACTTGTTGTTGATGACAAGGGTAAATTGATTTTCTTTAAAGGTTTTAATGGTCGTTTGTTATTTAAAGGATTATTTAATGTCTTCAGCAATGTGTGTGGAAAATTGCGATATGAGGAAATTTCTCTTGTTTCTGAGAGGAAACAAGAGACGTCTGGGAATTTAATTATTTCTGAAATTACCATAGAGTGTACGTGCATTAATTCATAAACAATGTACCAAATAATAAATATAATATAATAAATAATAATTAAACAATAAATAAATTGCCAGCAATGCTTAATAAATTGTAATATTAAATGGTGCTCCTTGTTTGGCTCTGTGTCCAACTTTCAGATTATACCTAAAGTACGATTAACCTGTAAAGAAAAACCTCTTTCGTTTTTCTCAACGAAATCATAATAAGAACCACAACCTGAACCCTCGATATCGACGTTGTTTGCAAGAATAGATCCAATTTTCTGACACAATATAAGTCTCATTTAATATAAGCGGTGAATTAATGTGTATTATAACGGCCTCATATATATATAACTCATATTGTAGATTTAACATATTACAGATTTTAATATATTAATCATACTTTAATTTTATAACTAATATTTCAGATTTTACTTCTATATGTTTTTCGCTGCAGTATTGACGAAGATAAATTTGCAGACAATTCATATATTCATATGTTATAATTTTATTCGATATCCAGATTAAAATTCCTTTCTTTTCAGTTCAGAATTCTGAACTGTTTTGTTAGTTCAGTATTCCTTTTATTTCAGAATGAAAGAAAGGGCCATAGTTCAACCATTATTCAATAAACTGACTTTACAGAAAATCCCCTTCATTTTATGAGTTCAGATCATATTCCAACAAATACAATCGGACAGTTGATCGTATGATAATTCAACAGTAATAATTTCACCTTTTTAAATGGAGTACAATTAAGATTTTCATATGCTTGGACTCTGTATTAATTATAATAGGATGAGACTACCGTAAAAACTGAAAGGTAGACCTGAGTGAAAATTTACATTCCAAGTAAATAATCAAGTACGTATATGCTCCATGTAGGAATCGATTGCTAGCTCACAAATCGTAGAATTAAAAATCAATTATATGCGCTTATGAGCAAAGGCATGCAAGGTTTGGAAAACATTCACCGAGTTTTATTTCTTATAATGAAAAAATTTTAAACCTGAGTTATGCTCCATTAGTTATCTCCTTAAAAAAGTTGCGTAAAATCAAAAAATTATCAAGTGATATTTTCCTTTGTGGTAACACACAGTAAGATTTAGGGGAACTTCCTGTTTTGTATTCCGTGCCAGGCCGCCAGATATTGTAGAAAAAGGGCGAAAAGTATTTTATGTAAAATTTGAGCCTACACACTCTTTACCCCAACTCACGTCTGAAAATTATAGCTGAATCATCGGTGGCCACGGGTAGCTTGGCGATCGGAAGTCCGTCGTTCACGAGCCATCCAGCCAGCTTTAACTGCCACTCCAGGTCAACAACTCCAACAATTTCTCCTGAAATATCAAATTAGGAACTCAAACACAGTCGAAGTTTGCGTTTTGGGCCTTAACCTGATGCTCTCAGAATGAAATTTTCGGCATAAGCTTAAATAAACCTATAATTGAGCCTACGTACCCTTTCCCTTATCTCACGTCTGAAAATTATAGCTGAATCATCGGTGGCCACGGGTAGCTTATCGATCGGAAGCCCGTCGTTAACCCAAATTTGGAGTTGGCGACTCTAGTTATGATCAGCGGAGGTATTTTATGAGCCGTTGAAGTTTTTAATGAAGAGCGTCCCAGAAAATTTCGGAAAAACGAAAGTCTCGTTGTAAGGAAGGTTTCAAATGCAAATTAATGTGTTTAAAAGTCTCCTTAATCGAATTTGAGTGCAAAATAATCTGAGAGCAATGCTCATATCAGAAGCATGTTATTTTACTTGTTTGCAAATACGTTTCTTAAATATCGTTTAATCTATCACGGAAACTGTTAACATCAAGAGAATTTTATGGAAAGGAATTTAATCTACCAGAGATATAACTTTCATTGATTTCTAAAATGTATTTGAATTTACTTTCACTTGGATTCTTTGCCAATATGCTAGATATGGTGTTGCCGTTGCTCCTACAAACTCACGTTACCCTGTTCATAATTTAGATTTTTTCAGATGATAGCGTCCAGGGACCATACTTTCAAAACTCGCTAAGAGAACGTAAGTACATATACGCTCTATTTTCTTGTATATGATTGGTGGATTTTGCTTGAAAGGCCGTCAATGATTGGCTGATGAACTTACGATCTCTTAACTTTTGAAAGGCCGTCAATGATTGGCTGATGAACTTACGATCTCTTAACTTTTTTTGAAAGTATGGGCCCAGATCCACTGCACGTTTCATATTCTCACATTTCACGCAGTCTGGCTTGGCCTCATGTTTGTTAAATGAAAACCTGGACGTCATGTTTCTTGATGAGCTGAAGCTCGCCCAGCATGGAAATTAGTCCTCAAGTTTGTCGCACCACGAAACATGTTTATTAAATACCATGAATATCTATATATAGCGCGAGCACAGACTTCAATAGAGAATATGGAAACAATGCTCAGAAGTCCGTAAACACCACACAGCTACAGTATTCCTTTTTTAAAATTAAAAATGCCTATCATATCATGAATTTATTGCAAATGGCTATTTTGACGCTTTGAGATTATTAAATTTCCAAAGGTTTTAATTTAAATTCTCTCTTGCACCATCTTGTCTAAAAAATTGGAAGCCTTTACAAATGCGAAATAATCTGGATATATAGGCAGTCAATGGTTGTATTCGACATCAGTTATATTCTATATCAATAATTGAAATCGCGTGGAAACCAGGAAATAAATGTTCATTGAGATTTTGGAAAAAGCTAATGAAAAATTTTTAAAACGTAACATGAAATGTAGTAAAACTTGGTTAGTATTTGTTATTCATAATGGCTGCCGTGATAAAAGACTCCTGTAATTGAACCTACCACGTTCTTACAAGAATCTTCGGACATATTTCTCGAGTCACACACGCGCTGAATCTCAGTGGCATGAATCTGTCCTTTACTAGTCACATCTTCTCTAAAAAATTTTCTGCTGGGATCAATCGAGATTTTTTGTGCTCATCGTGAGAATTAATTTGAGTCAAATTTAACAACTCAAATGTTTTCGTGTTTTTTACTTATTCTATTTATTTTCTTTTTTTTTTTTTTTTNCTAGTGGTTACTTTATGAAGACGAGTAATTGTTTCTTCGAGTGAAAATTCGTGTTTTAGTTGATTTTATAAAATTTCCAGCATTGGCGCTTTTTAAAAACTTGTAAAATTCGAGGTCTAATGGTGTTATTGGAAAACTCTGTTATCGTTTGACTTGATTACAGTTTAGGAGAAATTGATATCTAGAAAAAATATATTCTGCACTTAATTTTTCGACCCATATTCCATGCCTTCCACTAAACTATTTCGCGTTTAAATGATCCAAGTTGAGTATTTCTCATACGAGGCATACAACAAGTCCTATTTGTATCACGCAGCCTAACATAATCAATTAACTAACACAAATTTCACACTATTGTTGCATTATTTGGTCATTATATAATTCAAATAGATGATTTGAATTATATTCAAAATATATCAACAACCAGACAAATCTCCGTCTGTATTGATATGGATTAATAAATAATTTCTTTTCGTAACGAGCCATTTTCCAATGGTGCTAACATTGAGCTAATTAAAAATTCCATCAAATTCTACTAAAATAATTCTGTAAATTTCACGGTGCTCGTTGTTCGCCTGGTTTCATACGGTCAGTAATTGGATGACACAGGAATATAGCTAACGCTTTGCCCTTTTTTTCAACTAATTACCTTCATTAATTATAGCCGCTTGACGCTTGTAAGCGACGAAGCGAGCGTTATTAAATTTTAATATCTAATATATGTACGTAGATGTGGTCAGTTGTTTGAAATAAAATATTGATAGCGAGACTGTTCAGTTGAATTATTAAAAATTTATAGAGTCTCACCATGCAGTTCATCTGAGCAAATGTATCGAAATATGGTCGCGTAAAGCAAAGCTTAAATCTGCACAGGAGCTAAGCTAATTGCTGAAATAAAGCAGGCTGCTTAAGCAGCCATTTAATAGGCTTCTGCTGAATTTGATAACATTGCTAATGCATCACACACGCTGCGCATTTTAGTATTTAGTACGCGGTTAGTTTTAGTTTTCGGATTAATTTCCAGGAAATGGAAAGGTCTCGGTCAGTTACTCGGTCAGTTATTTTACCGTTTTTTCAGTAATCTCAGTTGAAAATATATTTCTAGTCCTGTTGAGTCTTGATTGGTGTTTCTCATTTATGAGTACATTTCGGTTACACTTCAGACTCGCTCAAGATTTTATTTGCTTATAACTGGATTTCTACTTTCTACTTATTTATCCAATCCACGAACTTAAAAATTGCAGTAAGTACCGCCAAAAGAAGGAAGCAGCATAAGACAGCTAGACCCAAAGTGCCCGATAGGGAAAAGCGTGTCAAATGAAACATCGCATCCTATGCAGGGTTCGTTGTCCTCTCTGTACACCCCGTACTTCGTCATCAATTCCTCTTTCAATGATTTACAACTGTTTCACCTTGTTCACGTATATCAAGCCAAAACTCTATGAATTTTCGTCGAATTCCAGCAACTTTTAATCAGTAGATTGTTCCACTCTTTCCAGGTATAGCTGGTTTTACACAGCCTGTTATTAATAGATTCAGTTTCTTGAAGCTACTTACATGCCGTGTCGCAATGTCTCTTGCAGGAGTTTTAGTTGTGCCTACAGGGCGTTGAAATTCTACTTGAATTGCTAGTTTCTGGCTTCAAAAGCAACCTTCCAAGCTGTGCTATTCCTCTAACTATCGTTTAGATTACTTGTGTGGCAATAGGAATAGTCTTTGTTGTAACCAAATGTACAACGTGCTTCAGCTCGTAATAAACCTACATAGACTATGGTTGCAGTTCTCTTTGCTCCTTCATACGTCAACTTCGGTCACATCACAAACGTGATCAGTTTTCGCGATGCTCCCGCGATCCTTAAAAGGATTCATTTTTAAATCTTCTGCTGAGTTTTCTGAAAATTTATCTCGGCTTATTGATCGCACGCTCGGAAGTGGTTGCGCAATGATAGAAGCTGAACTAGCACTCAATTCTCTTTCGAGTTGGGAGCGGAAACTTGGCTGGTCATCCGCAGAGTCAATGAACTTTTCGGATATGCATTCCATTGCTGAAGGGGATGCTTGAGAGCTCCTAGCAACGTTTGGTTCGCGACGTGTAAGTTCGCGTGTTTGATTAAAATAACGTCAATATTTTTAGTGAGATGAATAAATAGTTTTAAATGGAGCTTTTACGTAGTATAAAGATATTTTAATACACTTCTTTAACATTTTTGTTATGTTAACAACATTTAAGTTGACTAAAGATTTTGACTGTTGTACTTTACCTCGTACAGCAGTCTTTTGCAATGTTGGGACTCTAGGTACTGCATTTTGTAGTACCTTGAGTAGTAGTTTTTCGTAGTACCCCAGTAATGTTTATTTTTGGAAATTTGGGACTCAAAAAGTACTACTTAACAACAGTACTTCTGCAGCATTGGGACTCAAGGATTAAAATTAACTTAAACTGCTTCAGGAATTGCGTCGAAATTCAATCTTTCCAAATCAAAATGCTACCGAGTACACAAAATCACGAAATAAAGACATCAGCAGCGTGAAGGAAGAAAACTGTGGGTGTTCAGTAAGCTCATTTTCAGTATAGAGAACGTGACAATACAAACGAAAAAATTACGTGACTGAAGAAATGGAACATAGAACATATAGCGAGCATATTTCGTTCTCGAATTGAGATAGACATTCAATTCGCTCGGATTCTAATATAAATCATTTAATCTCTTGACCGTTTTTGATTGACTGTATGTTGTTCTTTCTGATTTGTATTGCGTTTGCACTGCAATCGACAGTGCTTCGATTTTGAGCATCTCTGGCTCCAGAGTCCGACTGATAGCATCAATAAATTTTCAGAATGGGCTTTGGTTTTTTGCTACAAGTCAGAGAAGCGCGTGATGGAGACGGATGGGAGATGAGGGAATAGTTTTCAAATTCTTTATCGACGATATTTGTTTGCAAACTACTGCAACCAAATTCACAAAATGGCGAAAGATTGTGTGTGTAAAATACGTTATTTATGGCGATGAACTGTTAATATTTCATAGTTGCTCAAGAGACAAAAAAATTTTACTTCCCGAAACTGCTTAACGACCCATCCGAAGCCGCAATATTGTGTTAACTGTATTAACAATATTATGAATTCCAAAATATTTTGGTCAAACTCGAATATTCGTGAATTGTTTTATATTGCATTATGAATTTTTTGATAACTCATGAGTTTATAGCTGTTCGATGCTTCCATCTGCAATACCCATTGATAAATGAGCGCTAAGGAGAAAGTTTATGGCCCCCAAATAGCGCATATCAAAGGATAGTCCGGCCGGATATTAGAATGCTATTTAGGGCCGGATATACGACCGGATTTTAGCCGATATTAGAATAATATTAACATTATTATATTAATATATTAGCCGCTGTTAATTAATACGGCCGGATATTAGCGGGAATGTTTCTATACACTTCCTTCTTCAGATAACATAAAGGCAAATTTGCAATGAGATGATTTCAGAATGCATAGCAGGGATATTTTGGCTTTTCAAATGTTGGGTCACTTAATTATACATATTCGACAATTATTTGATCTTGATGGGAACTCACGGAACAAGAAAAAAATTCTTATTGCAGGAGGATATACATGTGCAATAATGGCCGTTAGTAGAAAGTTCGTCTGTGGTTACTTTTTTCACTTGTGCAATAAGAAGTTTTATTAAATATCATTCGCTAGAATTATTAGCGATGCTTTAAACCAAGAGCGGCACCACGGAAAAGAATCATTGTTTCATCGTTTGTTGTACAAAGGCGGTGGTTCTTAAACTGGAGGTACTTACTTCTTGGGAGTAATTTACTAAATTTTCGTGGGTAGTGGAGAGGTCACAAGAAATATATTCGACATTTAGAAAGAGACATACTTGCAATGTGTACATGTAAATACAGTACTAAAAGAATATACGTATATACAGTACAGTCATATGTATCGTAGAATAATAAATATTGATGAAAAAGAAAATGCAATGAACCTAGAATGCCCGGATCAGGGCTCCAAAGACACCTCCCTACTTTTATGTCGCTATTTGCTTCAGTGCCAGTCGCGGGGACCCCAAATAAAAATTGAGAGTGGAGCACCTATGTTTTTATGGTGGCTATCGGCGGACCCCATAGGTGGAGCTTATATGATTTATACAGCGAATTAAGGGTGGCGTGCACCACCTATCCCACACCTATAACCTGCCAATGGCCACCACACCCGTAAAGCTCTTCGTACATCAATAACTACCCATTGGCACCGGTGGCGCATCAATGAGCCACCAGTGGCCACCTTTAAAATGAATTCAATAAAAAATTTTCCTTTAGTTTCAAATCCGATGCTTCTGCATTTACTAATATTGCATCACCCAATCACCATTCGAAGTGCTACGTATGCAAATCTACCATGGCAGTACAAGTAACAATGTTAGACATGTAGCAGGAACATTTAATCAGAGTACCATACACATACCTCGTGAGAAATCGACTTGAAGAAGTCCCTGCCTGCAGGATTCGAACTCCGGTCTCCCACACGCGAAGCAGAGCCTCTACCGTTGCGCCATCGGAGAGGCCATAGCCTGTCTCTTATACACATCTAGATGTGTATAAGAGACAGCCTTTACTCGCCACCCTTTCGATTTATTGATGTTTTATTGTCGATTTTTGGCAAATCTGGCCACTCACCGTTACGCCACCTATAAACTACTATCGCCACCTATAATCATCGATGCACCACCCTTAATTTTTATTTGGGACTGCGTCTGCATGGTGTTCTATTTTGTTCCTATGCATTTTATAAAACCACCCAGTGAACAAACTAAGCTGTGTGTACTGTATAATCGTAAATTCATACAGGTGCTTCACGTGACCTTTATTCAGACCTTATGTTGCCCGTTTTCTTAGCCCATTAGTTTACCAGGCAGTACAATTCTTACCTGTATTTCACATGAGCCTTTTATACCAGCGAAATGTATCAGTAAGCTACTTTTAAGCTCCAAAATATTTTTGCGCATAATTAATCCTATAAGTAATAATTATTATAATAAATTTCACCAAAATATTCAAATTCTATGATGCTTTGATGAAATTCTGTTATATCTACTTACAGAAACTACTTTTTGTCCGAAGACTTTGAATGAAGTTATTTGGAAACGCTATTTTTTTAAATTTAGCCTCAACATAGAGCTTAACAGTTTTAGCGCCGGAAGGCAACAGAGAAAATAATATCTAACTTAAATTAAAATTAATCAAAATAGATGCTATTTCCAATGAATATATTCTCTTTCCCACTTATAAGTAGATATCATCAGTCTGAATTGATGTCAAAATCACCTTTTTAATAATTTAATATAAGTAAGGGGAGTCTGTAACAGTAAAATTGCTATCAACTATAGTAATATAAAAAAAGTCTGGGAAAAAATGTCTAAGAAATTGATTTCAATGAAAACTGATCTCCCGCAATGCAAAAAAACACAACCTGAAACTTTGATATCGATATTGTTTGCATGAATCAATGTCATTTTCTGACACCATATTAGGTATTATATTAGGTATTAGGTAATTTTTTCCGAGGGCGACTCGCAAAAACTGTCTCATTTAATATGAGTAGTGAATTAATGTGTATTATAACAACCTCATGTATATAAATCGACGTCAGGAAGATGGTAGATCGCCAGTTAAATATCGATTAGAGAAACTCCACGTCGATTTACAACATAGTTCACTGACTTTAATTCCCAATTATTCCACACTCCTCTTCTCTATTACATATGGCACGATACATATGGCACGATACATATGACACAATACATTTGGCACGATACATCTGGCACGATACGTATGGCACAATACATTTGGCACGATACATCTGGCACGATACATATGACACGATACATATGGCACGATACATATGGCACGATACATATGTTGTTGTCTCATGACAGAAATAAAAATCCTAAGCATCGCGTTCATCGTCTGTATACAAATTCAACCTTTCAACGTTGACTCAATTGTTTTTGTACCATAGCATTGCGCAGTGACATGCGAACATCAGTCAGACAGAACAATCATATCATAAACAAATTACCTTCCGAGTCACGGCGTGCAGAAATTAAAAAATTACTTAAGACAAAGTTTCACATTAGATAATCATACATTGGTGTTCTAAATGCGTTGTTTAGGGGAAGTTTAGATTAATTAGAATTATTAGATTAATTAATTAGAATTATTCAAATATCCAACGAAGCTCTGCCATCAAACTAAACTACTTATAGGAGTGAAATTCATTTCGCATTGTCTATGTAATTGCAGAGAAGATCGTCAAAAACTCTCAGTAGGGATTATAGTTTTCCCTCTGGATTTTAATTTTCAACAGTACAAGTTTTTTAGAGAGATTCTCAAAGTGCATTCGATTACGAGACTCAAATAAGTTAAACTTTTGCTCTCCAGTCAATTTTTTCGTGTCCGGTAAAGCTCACTTTGTTTCCATTATAAATCGTCTTTATGAGCGGATGAATACGGATGCTATTTTATAAATAAAAAATATTTGATTCACGTATTGAAAATCCAGTTGTATTAAGTTTCAGATCATGCTAATTTTATCGCTTAAGATATATATTTGTAATAATGTCACTCGTTTGCTTGAATCGCAAATTCGCTAAAAACTTGAGAGCAAAGAAAACTCCATAGTATGTATGTAAATAGGAACAGCATGTATTTTTGTGAAGTTTTCTTCGGTTCAAGCCTTTAGATATATATTTTATCACTAAAAACTTAAATGCAAAGAAAAATCCATAGTATGTATGTAAATAAAAATTTTATGAATTTTTGTGATGTTTTCTTCGCTTATAAGTCTTTAGATATATATTTTATTTAGGTTGAATTTTAGGATTCACATTAATTGTAATGACCCTTCCTTCCAGTGTCTGCCGAGGCACGCTCAGCAAATCGATGTTAACGATGCGCCAGTGACGCGACTGCTGCTGAAAGAATCACCACTGCGGCTACAGGGCTTCATTGAATTATGGGGAGTCCCTTAATGTCCTCTGTGTCCGGAGAACAAGAATGAACTGCGATGCAGAGGCTGCTGTCAGAGGCTCTGTGTCCAGAGAACAAGAATAAACTGCGATGCAGAGGCTGCTGTCAGAGGCTCTGTGTCCAGAGAACAAGAATGAACTGCCATGCAGAGGCTGCTGCCAGAGGCTCTGTGTCCAGAGAACAAGAATGAACTGCGATGCAGAGGCTCTGTGTCCAGAGAACAAGAATGAACTGCGATGCAGAGGCTGCTGTCAGAGGCTCTGTGTCCAGAGAACAAGGATGAACTACGANGCAGAGGCTGCTTGCAGATGCTGCTGGCAGAGGCTCTGTGTCCAGAGAACAAGAATGAGCTGCGATGCAGAGGCTGTCCGCGTTTGCTTCTTTTGTCCTTTCGCCTTACGATGAACTTCCGTTCCGAGGTTCAAATAACTGCCTTCGAGTCCTTTGTATTCAAAATTACACAAACGATTATACACAAACAATAAACTGAGATCAGCAAATTAAATTTAATCGCAAAAATAATTGAGGACAGGAGCGTAAGGATTGGTTAATGGCACGCGCTGGTCTACAAATAAATAAATATGTAAATAGTCTATCTGAGGTCCTCTATTAATACTGAAAAGATATTTTCCCTAATCTCGAATTGCATTACATTTTAACAGTAACAAAGAACAGTGCAACATACAGTGGGACATTAACAATTAAATTGAATCATGCCTCTACGAGTGCCGAATTTCAAAACACGTAACCATGCAAGTAACAGCAAGCAAAACCGAGCAACGTCGTACTCTGCTATACGGGACCATAGCAACCCATTTTTGTTATTCTAAAATTAAATAGAACAATTTTCTTGCTTCTTCTCATTCTTGCTTCTAAGAAGAACTTTGTTATTCTTATTTCATATTCTGATGAGCCCCTACACACCGCATGGATTCTTGGTGCTGGATTTATAGTATATCACTTCCTTATATTTACTTTAGCATTTATTGTTTATCGTTAGTCTGTGTAAAATGTAATAGGATTTTTAAAAATTCGTCCGAAAAAAAAAATGAAATTTTCTGAAGTGATCACGCTTTGCAATTTTTACTCATCTGTCCGTCTGTCCGTCAGTCTGTCTGTCCGTCCGTGACTTCACGTTTTCGTCGACGAGAAAATGCGCTCTCTGTCACTCACTGCAGTGAGTATTGAGTTATACTTTTTCATTATTTCGTAAGCACCTAATTATCGTATTATATCAACGCATTTAAGATAGCGTCCCCAGAGCAATTACTACTGGAGTTAACTTAACATTTTGAAATATTGGGACCTTACGTTTTTCAAAATCACCTTATTGGTTACTTTAGGAAGACGAGTAATTGGTTCTTTAAGTGAAAATTCGTGTTTTACTTAATTTTATAATAATTTTCGACATTGACGCTTTTTATAACTTGTAAAATTCGAGGCATAATGATGTCATTTGAAAACTCTGTTATCGCTTACGTTGATTAGAGTTTAGGAGAAATTAATATCTAGATAAAAATATTCTGCCCTTAATTTTTCGACACTGCCCTTGAATTTCGACATTTTTTTGTGTCATATTCCGTGCCTCCCAGTAATCTATTTTGCGTTTAGAAGCTCGAAGTGGAGTATTTCTCATGCGAATCCTATTGTATCACGCAGTCTCACACAATAAATTACCTAACAAAAATTTAACTCCGTTGTTGAATTATTTGATCTTTAGCAGCGAATAGATGATTTAAATTATATTCAAAATATATCAACCAGTCAAATCGACGTCTGTATCGGTATGGATCAATAAAAACTTCCATATCGTAACAAGCTAGTTTCCAACGGTGCTTACATTGGGCTAATTAAAAATTCCATCAATTTCTACTGAAATAATTTTGTACATTTTACGGTGATCGTTATTCGCCTGGTTTCATACGGTCAGTAATTGGATTACACAGGATTATTTCCAAAGCTTTGCCCCTGTTTTTTTAATAATTTCCTTCATTAATTATAGCCGTCATGTTGACACTTGTAAGCGACGAAGCGCGCGTCATTAAATTTTAATATTTAATATGTGTACGTAATTGCAAAAATAAAGCAAGCTGCTTAAGCAGCTGTTTAATAGGCTTATGCTGAATCTGATGACATTGCTAATGCTTCACACACGCTGCACGTTTTAGCATTTAGTACGCGGTTTGTTTCAGTAATCGGATTGATTTCCAGGAAATAAAAAGGTTTCGGTCAGTTATTCATTGAATTATTCAGCGGATGCAAACATGAATTATTTGTATTATATATTATAAATTCAGCAATCCCAGTTGGTAATATGTTTCCATTCCTGGAAACATATTAGTTTCCAGGAATATCTAACTTGTGTGATAACGTTGTTATTTCTGCTGAATGTTGCTTGCAAGTTTATAAAGTGCGACTATGTTCGCTTTGTGTATTGTTTTTATTTACGGTTTTCAGCAAGTTATCTGTTAAGAAACTCACGCAGGCCAACTGCGCAGTGATTAATTTTCAATAATTCGATGTCGAAGTGTCACATTACAGCGTGGATAATAGCCAGTGTAACCTAACTTCCAGGCCGCAGTCTCGCCGAGGGAGCGACACCGACGACGACACAGCGAAGGACACTGTGGCTACAACAGTGACGTCGATTTTATGGACCAGGGGCCATACTTTCAGAACTCGCTAAGTGAACGTAAGTACTTACGCTTTATTTTCTTGTCTATGATTGTTGGATTTTGCTTGAAAGGCCGTAAATGATTGGCTGATGAACTTACGATCTCTTAACTTTTTTTGAAAGTATAGGCCCAGACGATGACCAGACGATGTCAGACGACGGAATGGAACAGCTGTAAGTTTATATTTTGAGAGGGAAATATCACATAAGTGAATAATTTTTTTGCTTAGAATTCCGAGCTTATATTAGTGCTATATTAGTGACTATGGAGCAAGATAGTGACGAGACCAGAGTGACTGTGGAGCAAGATAGAGGACCTTGTAATGAGTTGACAAAAATACGAACGTAATTCCTCTTAAATTTTGGTAGTGGAAGTGGAGGAATAAACTAAAATCGTTATCTATAAATTAATAGCTGAATAAGGCGTATGCTGGTCTATTGGATATAAAGCAGTGTTATGCCATTGACAATGAATTGCCGCCTTCCGTTCTTCAAAGGAAACTAATCAAACGTAACTACATGGCATTGTATTGCTCTTGTATATCAATTCCTTGCACGCGCAATATAGGCCACAAAATACAACGTTTGTCAGCATAGAACTCGCCCCTGTTGCCCGTCTTACATTTCAAGAAAAATTTAATCAAACTGTAAAGAAAATCGTTGACGTTTCTGCTGGTTAATTGTTGAGTAGGCAGATATAGGCCGATTTTCTGAAGATCAAAAACAAATTTTGCTTTTAAATGTGGGATCCATTCTTGGCCTCAAGAAGATCCATAAATATTTTTACGACAAAGAATATTCTGTAATTTGTCATTTCAATAAGAAATATAACTCAAAAATTCAATCCAACTGATGTTATTCATGTTCTATCATTGCGCCTAACACATACCGATTATGCATTATGAAATTAATAACAATTAATCAATTCGAATTTTTATCGATAAAAAGTCAGTTTTTCCTAAAGTCTGAGCTTCCACGTAAGCGGTGAAATAAAAGACTAAATTTCGCATTAATTTGTTCAGGTGCACATCTCAATGATCCATCTTTCCGAATGCAACGGAAATGCAATTAAATGAAAGCTACATATATAGAATAACGCTAGATTTATCCTTAGGCTATTCCCTATACAGTGGTACCTCGGTACTCGACTGCCTCTATACTCGACCAAATCGGAGCTCGACCAAAAAAAAATCGAGTATAAAATGCATATGAAGATATTTGGTAGTATAGTATAGGTAGATAGTAGATAGTATAGGTAGACAGTATATAGGTAGACAGTATATAGGTAGATAGTATATAGGTAGATGGCATATAGGTAGATATATATAGGCAAATAGTATAGCATAGGTAGATAGTAAATCTACCATACCTAGTAGATAGTAGGGCCAAGTCGACCCGAATGCGCTCGTTGGCCCGTCTCGGCCAGCGCGCAAGCATCACTATTGAAGTGAAGAAGGAAATTCTAGCAAAATATGTAAGTGGTGTACGAGTGTCCGACCTCGCATCGCAGTACAAACTGGCAAAGTAAACCATTTCCACTATCTTGAAGAATAAGGAAGTGTTAAAGAAAACTGATGTTGCAATGGGAGTGACAACAATTAGTTAACAAAGGCCTCAGATAATGGAAGAAATGAAGAAGTTGCTTCTTATCTTCATCAAGGAAAATATGCTGGTAAGGGACAGTGTTAGTGAAGCTCTCATCTGCGAAAAAGCTCTTCAAATTTACGGAGATCTATTGAAAACTACTGGAGGTGAAAGTGTTAGTTCATTTACTTCAAGTCAAGCAGGGATTGTTTGACAAATTTCTACATAGAGCGGGAATTCAAATGTGTTACCAGGCATTCATCTTTATCATGTACTACCTGTGCACATTTAGTCTTCATTGTTGTTCTGATACACGTTCTTATAATATTTTATGTATTTTTCTTAATGGTAAGATCGGATTAAAATACTTTCCATTATTTCTTACGGGAAAATTGGTTTCGGTGTTCGAACAAATCGCTGATCGACCACCACCTCAGAATGGATTATGGTGGAGTTCCGAGGTACCGCTGTATTCTGATTATCTGCAGGATATATTTTCTGATTTGATGCTCATTGATCACCAAACAACCACTCGGATATTTCTTAGACATTCAGGATCACTCCTCTATTATTTTAGATTACCATGCATGAAACTCAGCGTTATTATTGGATAAATACTTGCTGGCATTAAACCACTCGAAGCTCTTTAAGCGAAAAAAGAGGAAAGTTGGAGTCCCTGAGAAAAAAAAAACAAATGAAAGTTTTTAACGAAGATACCTGAAGCTTCAAAAGTATCCGTTAGTGTTCAGTTTAGCATCTATGGGGTTTATTGATTTAATTGTTGCAAATTCCTAGAGCATGCAAATGTAGACTTGTGTCGTCCGAGCCCTAATAGCTTCTCGAGTTTATCTTAGCCCGCTGATACAGTTCTGCTTCCTTGTAAAGTATTCAACTTTCCTTGTATAATTCCTGTATGAATGGAATAATTAATTAATTAAATAATTGTACCGATCGGGAAAATTAATTATTTGATTAAAATTATGTCTAAATTAATATAAGCTGAGGGAAAATTATCGGTGTAAAATATTTCCGTTTCTCTCTTATCTTAAATTAGATCAATCGGTTGATTTTTAGAAAAAAACGTGAAGCGCTCGTTCCTTTCTAATATCGCCGTAAAACACATAAAGATTTTAAAAATAAAATACTTTTGAAATAAATAATTCATTATTGACATATTTACGCAAAAATAAATCAGCCCTTTTGGTACCGAATGCTCGCGTTCTGTCATTACAACTACGTATATAATGTACAATAATTAAATTACAAGAATTCAAATAAAAAACTCCATATATACGTAGAGGAGAATTGAATTTTTGAAAAATTTATTTTTGAAAGAAATA
Source organism: Hyalella azteca (assembly GCF_000764305.2). Taxonomy (NCBI): domain Eukaryota; kingdom Metazoa; phylum Arthropoda; class Malacostraca; order Amphipoda; family Hyalellidae; genus Hyalella; species Hyalella azteca. The sequence goes on along the minus strand of NW_025941203.1, from coordinate 37,122 downwards.
TGTTCCACAAAAATAACGCCTATATAGATGATAATAGAATAAAACCGAAATACAAAAACTCGGCCGACACGTGATAGCTGCCCCGGCAATGTTCTTCAAAGAACAAGCAATGCCAGCACAACTGTTCTCAAAATTCTCGGCAGCTCCTGCTGCTCAAGAAATCTTCTGAATATCGCAACGCACCAAAGTGAAGGGCTGCGTCAACACAGCCTACGAAGTTCTCACAAAGACGCCGAGACCGCTGGCAATGCGAACTTCAAGGCGGTAACTGCTAAAAAATAATCAATTTCGCTTAAGATCGTTGCAACACAATACTTAATCAAGGACTTACAAGTAGTAGAAATACTGAAGAGTTGTGGGAAATACATACTCTTGTCGAGGTCATCGCTATTTGCTTGCAGAATTTCTTCGTGACTATTATAGCTGTTCCCGAGTACGACAAAGTGGAGACACGAATGCGTTCCACCGTTGTAACGGCATAGAACCTGCTTCATTTTCACTTCACATTTACCAGCAATTTTTTCCCACCTTCCAGTTTGGGTCCATACTTAGCCATACTGAAGGCCCTAATAATTGGCTCCTAACCTTTATGACCTTTTAATGACTCAGAAATGATTATTGGGATTACTTTCGCAAAGGATTTTCCTAATAATAATCATTAAAATTTAAAATTCCGAAAATTCAGTCGCATTAGTCCTCAAAATTAACGTCTTCAATGACGGCGCAAATTTTACGAAAATGCAACCAATGTTGCAAGAATTCAGCGCTTTACTCAAAATCAATGACAAGAAACCTTTTGACAAACGTCGTGTCTCGCACGAGCCTTGAGACAAATGGACTGCCTGAGGAGCCTCGGAGATCTGACAAATGGAGTCAAAGTCAGCGACTGACATCAAACATCACATTAATATTTGAATATAACTTCTTTCTTTTTATAGAGCCTGAAGCCTCATGGGTTTATGAGGCTTCAGCATCATTTGATTGATCATCATCTTCAACATCTATGATTCATCATTTATGAATCATAGAAGAAATCATGATTATTTTATTGTATTCACTAAATCAAAGGATTTTCAATTGTACTGTAATAGTTAATGGTCTTCAGAAATAATCTGAGTATTTACAAAAAAACTAATAACTCAGGAAAAACGTGCAGGTTGTCCAACATAACATTTTAATATATTACAGTGAGCGAAGAGCTACAAGGTCCCAAGTTTACCGATATTAGCATCATTAGAAACAGAGAAACAAGAAAACAATTTCTTGCTTCGTTTTCTAGCTCATACTTTTCTCCAGTGATTCATAATGGTTAGAACTCAAAATAAAATATGCTTCCATAGTGCTGCCGCCAGCGCTTGGCTCGTTATAAGAGAAGTGTTGTAAATGGCATTGAAATTCATGTATTTATCTTCGATGTATATTTTCCCAGCAATGTATTTATTGTTTCCTCTCGCCATGCTATAGAAATTGGAAAAAATCTATAGTTTCATGATTTTCTGAAACCAAAATATTTCTCGACCACATTAAACACAGCAATCCTTGAACAATCTAAGCATTCGCGCTATTTATTAGCGACATATGCGTAGAGACGTAGCACCGACGAATTTCCAGGCCCTTGGTCGTCGTAATTGCGCCTTCAAACGCCCCCGCTGCCACTAAATTAAGAAAAATGAGTGCGACTTTATCAATCTAGCGTTGCCTATTTGTCATTTGTGCGTCATTCGGATCCAGTTTTGTCCGCCAAAAAACTACTGTATCAGTGCTACGAGCAGAAAATGTGGCAATATGGCCTACGAGTGTACATTTTCAGCCTGTGGCTTGGTTCGGAACAGTAGAGCAAATGTTTGCGCATTTCTTCACGCGCGATAAGTCAGAGGCTCTGTGTCCAGAGAACAAGAATGAACTGCGATGCAGAGGCTGCTGGCAGAGGCTGCAGGCCGAGGCTCTGAGTCCAGAGAACAAGAATGAACTGCCATGCAGAGGCTGCTGGCAGAGGCTGCAGGCAGAGGCTCTGTGTCCAGAGAACAAGAATGAACTACGATGCAGGGGCTGCTGGCAGAGACTGCAGGCAGAGGCTCTGTGTCCACGTTTGCTACTTTTGTCCTTTCGTCTTGCGACGAACTTATCACGAAGCCTTTATCACGAAACGAGCTTATTTGCTGTCAATACGTTCCGCTGTTCAAATAACTGCCTTTCGAGTCCTTTATATTCAAAATTACAAAAACGATTATAAAAAATACAATGAACTGAGATCAGCAAATCAAATTTAATCACACGAATAATTCAGTACCAGTTAATGGAATAGTTAATGGCTCGCGGTGGTACAATTAATTACGTGGTGGTACGAGTCATTAACTAATTAAGGATTAGTTAATGGCTCGCTCCCTACAAATAAATAATTAGTGGATCTGAGGTCCTCTATTAATATTGAAATCATATTTTCCCAAATTTCGAATGTCATTACAGTTTAACAGTAACAAAGAACAGTACAAACATTGAACATTAACAATAAAATTGAATCATGCCTCTACAAGTGCTTAATTTCATTACAAGTAACCATGCAAGTAACAGCAAGCAATGCCGAGTAACGTCGTACGCTGCTATACGGGATCAGCAGCAACCCGTTTTTTTTATTCCAAAATTAAATAGAACGGTTTTCTTGCTTCTTCTCATTCTTGCTTCTAAGAAGAACTTTGTTATTCTTATTTCATATTCTGATGAGCCCTACACACCGCATGGATTCTTGGTGATGGATTTATAGTATATCACTTCCTTATATTTACTTTGGCCTTTATTGTTTATCGTTAGTCTGTGTAAAATGTAATAGGATTTTTAAAAACTCGTCCGAAAAAAATGCAATTTTCTAAAGCGATCAGGCTTTGCAATTTTTACTCACCCTGGAACTTAAAATGTCCACATATATTCTTGTTGGTTGAAAAAATTAATGACGGGGTTTTTGAATGGAGGTTAAAATGTTAATCTCCATGTCGAAATTTAGAGAAATTTTCGAAAGTGTGATCGATATATTCGCGGTTCTGTGGGTTTGCGCTCAAATGTTAGACTCCTTGGCTTCTGGCCGATGCACTTGGCAGTCCCACTCACATCGTCAAGAGCGGATTTGGATGACCAACTCGTGCCATCCCGAAGCTCATCCGAAAACCAAACACTTCGTGTCTCTGCTTGGTGTCCGTTTCAGTTCGCTCACGCGCTGGTTCACGTTTGATCCAGATGGGAAATAATGAAAAACTGAAGTTAAGCCATGCAAGAGTCATTACTTAACTAAGAGTTTTTTTTTAGGTAATCGGTTCAAACAGAATGTAATGCAACGCTTGAAAATACGAATCTTTTTATTTCTTTTCCTACTAAATGTCTGTTAAAAAAAAAGAGGCTAAAATACCGTGAACATTAACACGGGGCTGTGTTTTTTTCTAGCGAATTATATGTACAAATGGTCGCCTGGAGCACGGCGAAAATCTCCATGGAACCTTAGCTTATTGCAGCCACGAAACTGCAATTAGCAATGTGTAACAATTAACACCATATTAAATTACACTCATTTCCAGCTTTGCTCTATAACTGCAAAACGTAATAGAGCAAAAAGAAAGTTACAAGCAACAGTTACAGCAGTTATGAAGGTTCAATGCTGGAAATGGTGCGCTCAACAAGTGAAGAGAAAACTAACTGCATGATGATCAAGTTCTCAATAGGCCAGAAGAGGCAGAGCTTTGTACCGAAAATTAATCTTATTCGCATAAATTTTCTTCCCGTTTCTTATAAATCGCCACCCATGTCGTATTTGTCAGTTTTTCATTATTTCGTAAGCGCCTAATAATTATCGTAACATATCTACTCATTTATGATAGCTTCCCCAGAGCAATTCGTACTGGAGTTAACTTAACATTTTAAAATTTTGGGACTTAGCGTTTTTCAAAATCACCTTAGTGGTTACTTTAGGAACACGAGTAATTGGTTCTTTAAGTGAAAATTCGTGTTTTACTTGATATTATAAAAATTTTCAATGTTGACGCTTTTTAAAACTTGTGAAATTCGAGGCCTAATGATGTCATTTGAAAACTCTGTTATCGCTTACGTTAATTAGGGTTTAGGAGAAATTAATATCTAGATAAAAATATTTTGCACTTAATTTTTCGACCCATATTCCGTGCCTTCCAGTAAACTATTTTGCGTTTAGATGCTCGAAGTGGAGTATATCTCATGTGAATCCTATTTGTATCTCGCAGACTCACACAATAAATTAACTAACACAAATTTAATCTTGTTGTTGCATTATTTGATCATTAGCAGCGAATAGATGATATAAATTATATTCAAAATATATCAACCAGTCAAATCTACGTCTGTATCGGTATGGATTAATAAATAATTTCATTTCGTAACAAGATAGTTTCCAACGGTGCTTACATTGAGCTAATTAAAAATTCCATCAAGTTCAACTGAAATAATTCTGTACATTTTACGGTGATCGTTATTCGCCTGGTTTTATACGGTCAGTAATTGGACTACACAGGATTATTTCCAAGGCTTTGACCTTGTTTTTTTTAATAATTTCCTTCATTAATTATAGCCGTCATGTTGCCGCTTGTAAGCGACGAAGCGCGCGTCATTAAATATTAATATTTAATATGTGTACGTAGATATGGTCGGTTGTTTGAAATAAAATATTAATAGCGAGACTGTTCAGTTGAATTATACAAACTATATAGAACCTCACCTGTTGGTAATCTCAGCAAGTGTATCAAATTTGGTCGCCTAACGCAAAGCTTAAATCTGCACAGGAGCTAAGCTAACTGCAAAAATAAAGCAAGCTGCATAAGCAGCTATTTAATAGGCTTATGCTGAATCTGATGACATTGCTAATGCTTCACACACGCTGCACGTTTTAGCATATAGTACGCGGTTTGTTTCAGTAATCGGATTGATTTCCAGGAAATAAAAAGGTCTCGGTCAGTTATTCATTGAATGATTCAACGGATGCTGTAAGGGAAATTCACCTTATTCCGGCTGTTGGAAGAATTATGTTTGTGATCAATTAGTTTTGGCGACTTTAGCGTCTCTACTAGGTTATGCCTATAAGGTTGGCTACACGGCCACACGCGTGACGTGGCCGTCCCGATATTGGGGCCCGCTTTATTTAATATTTAATATGTGTACGTAGATATGGTCGGTTGTTTGAAATAAAATATTAAGAGCGAGATTGTTCGGTTGAATTATAAAAAATGTATGCAGCCTCACCTGCAGTTATTCTAAGCAAATGTATCAAAATATGGTAGCATAAAGCAAAGTTAAATCAGCACAGGAGCTAAGCTAATTGCAGAAATAAAGCAAGCTGCTTAAGCAGCTATTTAATAGGCTTATGCTGAATCTGATGACATTGCTAATGCTTCACACACGCTGCACGTTTTAGCATTTAGTACGCGGTTTGTTTCAGTAATCGGATTGATTTCCAGGAAATAAAAAGGTCTCGGTCAGTTATTCATTGAATGATTCAGCGGATGCAAACATGAATTATTTGTATTATATATTATAAATTCAACAATCCCAGTTGGTAATATGTTTCCATTCCTGGAAACATATTAGTTTCCAGGAATATCTAACTTGTGTGATAAAGTTTTCATTTCTGCTCAATGTTGCTTGCAAGTTTAAAAAGTGCGACTATGTTCGCTTTGTGTATTGTTTTTATTTACGGTTATCAGCCAGTTATCTGTTAAGAAACTCACGCAGGCCAACTGTGAAGTGATTCATTTTCAATAATTCAATGTCGAAGTGTCGCATTACAGCGTGGATAATAACCAGTGTAACCTAAGTCTCAGGCCGCAGTCTCGCCAAGGGAGCGACACCGACAACGACACAGCGGAGGATACTGTGGCTACAACAGTGACGTCGATTTTATGGACCAGGGGCCATACTTTCAGAACTCGCTAAGAGAACGTAAGTACTTACGCTCTATTCTCTTGTCTATGATTGGTGGATTTTGCTTGAAAAGCCGTCAATGATTGGCTGATAAACTTACGATCTATTAACTTTTTTTGAAAGTATAGGCCCAGACGATGACCAGACGATGTCAGACGTCGAAATGGAACAGCTGTAAGTTTATATTTTGAGAGGGAAATATCACATAAGTGAATAATTTTTTTGCTCAGAATTCCGAGCTTATATTAATGCTATGTTAGTACCCGAGTGACTTTGAAACAAGATAGAGGGCGTTGTAATATCTCAAAAAGTATAAAATAAGTGAAATTTTCAGCACAAAATTTACATGGATCACGATGCTTGCACTATAATAACCCCATTTTAAGAAACTGACTTCACTAGCCTGAATTAATATAGCTACTGCGCAGCTGTGGAATCAACAAATTTCTCGCGTTTTGTTGAGATCCAAGTTCATTTAAGCGGCTATCTGTTAATTACCGCATTCATATAAGACTTAAGTTACACACCTGAAAATACTACAGTCACCGCTAACTGGTTAAATTAACTCATTCTTAAACTTAGGTTGCGATCCAAGTTTGTTTGCGGTAGTTTTTTGTTAATTGTTTAATTTAGAAACGATTAAATCCACCCAAATTTTTAGAGCCAATGAGCATTTATATATTAACTTATTTTTTGACTTTGGTTGCAATCCAATTTAGTTTGCGGCAGTTATCAAATGATTGTATAGTTCCTACAAGGCGGAAACCGTATCCTAGAAATGATAACAGTCACTGCGCTGGTATAAAATGAACATATTTCTTGACTTTGGTCGAGATCCAAGATCGATTGTGGCTGTTATCGGTTAATTGTCTAATTCGGAAACGTCTAAATGCACATACCTCTAATATTTAAAACTGCCTCTCTACAGGTGTTATATTGACATATTTCCCGAGTTTGGTAGAGATCCCTCATCATTTGCAGTTATTAGTTATGGTACAAGATTTTTAAAGCCTCCATTTCAGGTCTTTCTCCATAATTTTCGAAGAAAAACTCTAGGAACTTTGGGTTTTCAACAAAACATATGCAATTTACCGATAAATATACACAGTCATTTGCATTCTCGTATTGCTGTCTGTTTCTGAGTAGAAAGCAAAATAATGCAAAATTGAAAGCCTAGGTTATGCAAAAAAACATTTGGTCAAAATAACGTTAAATAATTTTCTGAGCGCACTATATGTTTAAGAATTATACATACCTAGAGGACTTTGCTTCTATATTTCATTGATCTCCTCATCGTTGAATGGTTTGTCAGTGGGATTTTAGTTATGACTAATTTTATGGAACTCGTTTCATTTTCTTCACAGTTGGGTTAAAAATTCATAAAAAATGAAGTTATTGTCCCCAAATGCAAAGTGATTGTTAATATCATTAAAAATACTTTCTATTAGGACGAATATGTTTCGTTATATTCCAGTAAGGTAAGCTACAGCAACCAAATTAGATTAAAACTAAAGTTGACAATGCGTTAAAAATTACACTTTTATACACACTATTTTATACACTATTTTAGACACTATTTTATACACTGCTTGTATAAAATAGCAACAAAAGCACCTCTGAAGTTTATTTCACCAATAACGACGTGACGAAAATTTTCACAAGAGCGTCCAAAAACGTAGACGAAAGTAGCAAAATTCCAAGTCCTACTTTGGTATAAAAACACATCTGGTGATCGCTCCTGCGATTTCATGTCATTTTAGTATGTCCTAAATGACTGTAGAGCATGATTGAGGACCATGTTATATTTGGAAAACTATATTATGAATGGAATTACCGGCACATAAATCGACATTGCGCAGCTGCAAAATTTGCACATTTTTCGAATTTGGTTGAGATCCGAGTTCATTTGCTGCGGCCCCTATTAACAGCATAATTCGGAACCGACTAAACCCACACACCTAAAATTATACCAGCCTCTGTATAGGTGTAAAATTGACTTATTTTCGGTTTTGGTTGAGATTAAAAGTACATAGAACAAGTGAGAGAAAATGAGTCATAAATTGAAACCCATAGGAGAGAAAGCTCAGAAAATTGGGGTCATGAGCAATTAAATATTGGGAGCACAGTCCGTAGATTTTTGCTCAAGTTACCTGATGATATTTATGCCACTGAATAGGCTAAAACTTAACAAAGGCTCTCTTATCCCTCTCAACAAAGGCCCTCTTATCACTCTCAACAAAGACTCTCTAAGCACTCTCAACATAGACTCTCTTATCACTCTCAAAGAAAAATATTCGCAAACATATAGAGAGCTAAAAGAATTGTTTCAAGTGGTTTGAAGTAGATAGTGCATATGCAGCAGTCACCATTTAGCATAAATAAAAAAAAATATCGGTTCATTTTTCCGAATGTTATGAGAATAAACTAAGAAATATTTTTAGAAGCTTACAAATCACCATTTTTCCCAGTTACGAATATCAGTTCGAGCCTCTAAAAATCCACGTTGATTTTTGTTACAAAAAACACCGTCTAATAGTTAACAAATATAACTAGGTCCTCAAACTTGCTCTACAGTCTTGCTCTACTTGCTCTACAGTCTTGCTCAACAGTCTTGCTCTACAGTCTTGCTCTACAGTCTTGCTCTACAGTCTTGCTCTACAGTCTTGCTCTACAGTCTTGCTCTACAGTCTTGCTCTACAGTCTTGCTCTGAAGTCTTGCTTTACAGTCTTGCTCTACAGTCTTGCTATATAGTCTTGTTCTACAGTCCTGCTCTACAGTCTTGCTCTACAGTCTTGTTCTACAGACTTTACTCTGTGATAATTATGAAATAAATAAAACTCTCTGAAAATTTGTCGTTTTTATCGTAATGTGAACTAAAATACTTTTTTCGATTCGAATTTTCAGGTAACCTATTGTGTTTTTATTCTGAAAACGGGAATTTCTTCTTGCTTGCATAAAGTCATTTGCTGCTAGAAAAAACAATGTTGACTAGAGCTGTTTTTATTAACACTTTTGCCTCATATTTCAAACATATACGAGTAAAAGTATATGAAGAAATAATAAGAACAAATTTCTGTTTTGTTGCTTAGGAAGGCTAGAATACTAATGCTCGAAATAAATAATAATTTGGTCTAGACAGAATGAAAATAAATTAATATTAAATTATACTAATTATTCTTTATTATATTATTCTTTAATTTATTATTTCGTTACAGGGCCTCACGACGTCATAAAATGCCGCCACTCAACATTTTAATTAGCGGCTTGATTTGCTTTGCTGTCTCAGGGCTGATAACCTCCCACGGAAACTGTCTCTTTCTTCAGCAACAATTTTTAAAGGTACTTTAGTTCGACAATGATGTTGTGAAATAATAAATACAAGAACTTTGGCCTTCATGTTTCAACACTTCATTGCGTGATAATCCTTTTGGAATTTCAAAAAGAAAACTATTCTAAAAATGGCGAGGTCGTTTAAATTGTCTGTGAGCGTGCCCACCAATCATCAGACGTTGAATTGACGTTGAATTTAACGTTCTACATATTAATAAACGTTAATTCAACGTTATTTCAACATTATTTGCATGGTGGGCGTGGATTTATTTCTTCATCTTCAGTAGAAATGCGTGCTGAATATTGATTTTTTCTGATGTTTTTATGTTCCATATGCTTGAATTTTTTTTCCTTTGGTGATTCGTTACAATTAATTAATTTGCAGTTTTTTACATACAACCTTGGTAAAATATGCATGCAAATCAGTAAAATATGTTTGATGCAAAATTAACCAATATAGATGTATTTTAATTATATTGAAATATTGAAATTATATTGAAACTAGTGCGTACATATGATCCATCAACTATTCTTGGTGTTACTATTTTTCGAGCTAGAAGATTCCGAGTATATAGTCTGCAACATTTTTTTACTTGGCCATTAGCATGCCGATTTTGTTGATTGATCGAAGGCTTTATTGATTTCCACAACTGATCTATAATAAATTGTTCCCTCAAAACTGTAAGAAATTTTATTAATGAGAAATGTTCAAACCTCGTAAATAAAAAACACTTCCAAGTTTGTCTATGTTGCACCTAATTTCAAACATTGGCTAAATAGCTTACCTTTTCATTTTGTAATAATCATCATTTGTGATCTGTTTCCATGTTGTTATTACCTTGACTATGTTTTTATTCTATTATTATACAGTCTTATCTTCCGTACATTTAAATTACTTAAATATTCCCTCCATGAAGGTTCCAGCAACAACTTTCCACTCTTGATGTCTCCTGAACACCTCCAGCGCCCGCTACTACGAGAACCTGTCCCTGAAGGAGTGTTCGCGGCAGTGCTTGAATACGGAATTTTGCTTCTTGTTTTGCTTCGACTACAGTAGGTAGTAAAGCTAATCATGTAAAATATCATTCAAAGTTCGAAATGCAAAAATAATTGTATATACGTGATATTCAGGTCCTGCAATTTGAAGTTTTCTGCATTATATTTTTCGAATGATCCTCACAGTATTGCCTCGATCCTTTTAGCTAAACTTTATTATTTTACAACTTGGATTAATTCATCTAGTCGATAATCTTGTTGGAAAACGATTCACCCAAACAGAATTAGCGATTAGATTCAATTATACTATTTCTTTGGAATCATTTGATGAATAAGGGCCATAGAGTACAGGTTCGATTTGAGATCCTTAAGATGACACACAGTATAACTTTCACGGCAGCATAGACTATTTTATTTCCCGTTACTCTACCAACAGCCACGAAAAAGTGCGATCTTCTGTCTTGCTTCGTGTCGCTCCTGTTCCCTGGCGTGCCGCCTGCTGCCAACACCCTCACCTTCAGCAGCTGCTACTCGGCCTGGGCGGACGAACGTGACGTCATCCGGAGCAACATGGCCACTACGTCATCTTCTGTCGTCTCCACAAGTTTGCAAGGCCAAGGTGCCATCGATGGTTACATGTGTTTCCCGATTTTAATTACAAATCGTTTCATCAGTAATGCCTTGGGGGCGCATTTCCTTCAAATTGACCTTGGCTTCGAGGTTAACGTCTCAGAGCTGAGCATCGCCCATCGGAAAATCTCTGGGCTATTTGAATTTGTTGTAGTTCGTTTCGGGATCTCAGCTGTAGAAAGCGATAATTCTGTGGTTGAGAACCTCTGACTGGAAATTCATTGGGATGGACCAAACTAAATCTGCTCTCTCCAGTCCGTGGTCGGTACCTACACCTGAGGTCTAACAGTTCAACGAAAAATTTCGATGTTGAGGAGGTGCGAATAATTCCTGCTGCTTAAATCTCTTATTGGGCCACCAAGGATACACTGGAATGATCCTACTATGGTGACAATCGAGAATTGACTACATTTCTTCAACCCCGCCTGTTTTTAGATATTCATTTTTCAATTCCGAAAGCTGACGCGAAATAAAAACAACATTATTTCCACTTTGAACAATATAACTCGATTGTAATTGTAAAAAGTGCACAATCACGACGAATATATTAGCTGTTAACGAAAGCTTAGCGCATAGGGGTCGGAGATGGCAATAAAACACTATTAATTACTGAAAAATTATATCCTTTATTCATGGATTTTAAGGAGAAATTTCAGGCCGAAGTAGCCTGACTGGGCCGGGAGAGTGAGCTTGAGCCAGCTTAGGACCCAACCACACGTCGCGATAGCACCGCAGCCCACGACCCCATGCAATTTCGTTCAGTGCTGCCCATTAGAAAAAAATGAATGTAGAAAATATTGATTAATCTGTTAATATATCTTAAATCTGCAGGAAACAATTATATTTAGATTTATCTCTTAATTATCATTAATCTATCACTTACATAATATTTGGTAAATTTATCTAATTATCAATTAGAGAAATAAATTAATTATCCATTCAGGGCACAGCCCCTTTATCTATTAAGAATCAATTGCAAGCCAGCAGGAATTTTTGTTGTTCCTATGCGTTTTATAGAACCACCAGTGAACAACCTAAGCTGTGTGTACTGTGTAATCGTAATTTCATACAGGCGCTTCGCGTGACCTTTTATTCAATTCTTCAGTCGCCCGTTTTCCTCGTATATTAGTTTACCAGGCAGTTCAATTCTTACTTGTATTTCACATGAGCCTTATGTGCCAGCGAAAGATATCGGTAAGCTACTTTCTTGTTCCCAATATTCTTTGAGCATAATTAATCCTCAACCTCATAATTTAGCCTCAACCTATGGCTTAACAGTTTTAGTGTCGGAAGGAAAAGAGCAAATAAAATCTAACTTAAAATGAATCAAAATACATGCTATTTCCAATGAATATATTCTCTTTCCAACTTATACATAGATATCATCAGTCTGAATTGATGTCAAATGACCTTATGATCAAATTCAGAATTTTCGAGAGGGTGGCGTCATCAGAACTGGCTCACTACGTCCATGAATTATCTTTAACAAATGTTCCTATATCAATACACGTGTCTACATTTTGTCTACTCATAATGATTGATTAGAAATTCAAAACTTAGTCTTAAGCCATTGCATGGCTGTTATTAATTTAATATGAGTATGAGAAGTTCGTAATAGTAAAATTGCCATCAACTGCAGTAATATCCTAGTTAATATATATGCACACCGTCTGTAGACTTTTGCCCCTTTCTTTTAACTGTAATTACACAAGTGCAGTCTAATAAATTTATTTCAATAAATACTGGTCAATTGCAATGCACTCGTACATCGACGTTAAGTAGCTTGTAGATCGCCAGTTAAATATCTATCAGAGAAACTCCGCATCGATTTACAACATAGTTCACTGACTTTAATTTCCAATTATTTCACACTCCTCTTCTCCATAGTAACTTTTCTCTGAAAGTTTTAACCAATAGCCGGCTCAGCAAACTGGCTGGCGGGAAACAGGAAAAAATAGCCAGGCTTCATGTTTTTTGTCATTTTTTCGAAGTAGGATTTCCAATGAGCTTTCGAAACTTGATGACAAGAAAATATTTAATACTTGTTGTTGATGACAAGGGTAAATTCATTTTCTTTAAAGGTGTTAGCGGTCGTTAGTAAGGATTATTTATAATGTCTTCAGTGATGTATATGCAAAATTATGATATGAGGCAATTTCTCTTGGTTCTGAGAGTAATGACGTCTAGGAATTTATTTATTTCTGAAGTTGCCATGTAGTGTACAGCGCTTTAATTCATAAACAATGTACCAAAAACTTGCTGGCAATGCTTAATAAAATTTTATGTTAAATGGTGATCCTTGATTGGCTCTGTGTTGAACTTTCATATTATACCTAAACTACGATTAATATTAAGTCAAACCTCTCTTGATTTTCTCAACGAAATCATAATGACAAAAACCACAACCTTAACCTTCAATATCGACGTTGTTTGCAAGAATAAATGTCATTTTCTGACACAATATTAGGCATACTATGGGCGCCTCGTGAAAACTGTCCCGTTTAATATGAGCAGTGAATTAATGTGTATTATAATGGCCACTTATATATAACTCATATTGCAGATTTTACATATTAAAGATTTTATTATATTACTCATACTTTAATTTTCTTATTAATATTTCAGATTTTACTTCTATATGTTTTATCGCTGCATTATTGACGAAGATAAATTCGCGGAAATTCATACATTCAAATGTAATAATTTTATTCGATATCCAGATTGAAATTGCTGTCCTTTTAGTTCAGAATTCTGAACTGTCCTGTTAGTTCAGTATTCCTTTTAGTTCAGAATAAAAGAAAGGGCCGCAATACAATCATGATTACATATACTGACTTTAAAGAAGATCCCCTTCCTTTTATGAGTTCAGGTCATCAACAAACAAATACAATCGGATAGTTGATCGTATGATAATTCAACTGTAATAATTTGCCCTATTTTAAATGGAGTACAATTATGATTTTCATATGCTTGGACTCAGTATTAACATCAATAGAAGGAGACTACCGTAAAAACTGAAAGGTAGACCTGAGTGAAAATTTACATTCTAAATGAAGAATCAAGTACATGCTTCAGGTAGGAATCGATTGCTAGCTCATAAATCGTAGAATTAAACGTCAAATATGCGCTTATGAGCAGAAGCATGGAAGGTTTGGAAAAAAATCACCGAATTTTAGTTCTGCTAATGAAAAAATTTTAAACATACGTTATGCTCCATTAGTTATCTCCTTAAAAAGATTTTGTGTAAAATCAATAAATTCTTAAGTGATATTTTCCATTGTGGTAACACACAGTAAGATTCGCGGGATCTTCCTGTTTTGTATTCCGTGCCCGGCCGCCAGATATTGTAGAAGAAGGGCGAAAAGTATTTTATGTAAAAGGCAAAGTCATGAAATTTTGCGTCCCGCTTAGTCAGTTGCCACTATGCATTGGACAAGTGAGCAGCGTGCGTTTGCAGTTGAGGAGTACTTTTCTTGTGGCCGTTTTGCAGAGTTGTCTCCGTCTGCGACAACATTTTGCAGAGCGCCTCATCTCTTCAATAGGTGACCTTCTTTGACCGGCCTTATCCCCCGATTTGGCTCCGTGTATTACTGATTTAAATTGATTGAAATGTTAAAATTCAATTGAGTGTGTGAACACTATTGAAACGCCATTAAGTGAGAATTTGTGGCTACTTAATATCGATTTTAACTTTTTCTCAAGTTATTGAATTGCTTATTTGAATACTGAAAAAATTGTTCATATTCATCTTCATTTATACAATTTGAGAAATAGCAAACCATAAAAAATCATTTATGGCTATTGTTCAATAAAAAGTTACATATATACACTGCTATAGTAAATATTCAATCAAAACGTACTTTGGATAAGATCACGCCTTACGTCAGTAGGAATTAAATATTACTGCGGGATTAATATTTTTCACCGACAGAAATGAGAAAAGTTTTCAAGGAAATGAATTTTCTTTACCCAAGTTTACGAGCCATCCAGCCAGCTTTAACTGCCACTCGAGGTCACTCCTGAAATATCAAATTAGTAACTCAAACACAGTCGAAGTTTGCGTTTTAGGTCTTAACCTGATGCTCTCAGAATGAAATTTTCGGCACAGGCTCAAATAAACCTATAATTGAGCCTAAATACTCTTCCCCCTAACTCACGTCTGAAAATTATGGCTGAATCATCGGTGACCACAGGTAGCTTGTCGATCGGTAGTCCGTCGTTCACCCAAATTTGGAGTTGGCGTCTCTAGGTTATGATCAGTGGAGGTCTTTGACGAGCCATTGAAGTTTTTAATTAAGAGCTGCCCAGAAAATTTAGGATAAATGAAAGTCCCGGTGTCAGGAGGGTTTCAAATGCAAATTAATGTGTTTATTAATCTCATTATTTGAATTTGTGTATAAAATAATCCGGTAGCAATGCTCATATCAGAGGCATGGTATTTTACTTATTCACAAATTGGTTTTTAAAATATCATTTAATCTATCACGGACACTCCTGATATCAAGAGAATTTTAGGGAAAGGAATCAAATCTCCTATAGATAATACTTTCTTTAATTTCTAAAAAGTATTTGAATTCAGTTTTACTTGCATAAGTAAAACTGAATTCAAATACATTTTATATGCTGCTGATTTTATTGCTTTATTCGTCTTGTTTCCATGCGACTTCAATTATTTGCATATAATTTTACTGATTTCGTATATGACTGCCTATATCGTTCATGTAAAAGATTCTCATTATTTGGACAAGATGGTGCAACAGTGTTTTAATTAAATCCTTATGGAATTTATTATTCTCAAAGCGTCAAAATAGCTTTTGCAATAAATTCATGATATGATAGGCATTTATAATTTTAAATAAGCAATATTGTTGCTGTGTGGTGTTGACGGCATTCTGAGCATTGTTTCCATATTCTCTATTGAAGTCTATCCATAAGACGCTGAGGTGGTCGAGTGAAGATGTATCTGTCCTTCGTTGTCATACATGTCAGGTTTCCATTTCGATGAATATCTTGGTTTGCTGGATAGTCCTACATTTATAATTATTTTATCCGCGTCCGAGGTTTTCGCTACACCGTTTCTTTCCACATCACACAAACTGGCAATTTTCTTCATGTCATCCCACTTCATTTTTTTATTTTCCATCTTCCTATACATCACTTGGTTCCTAACAATCCTTCGATTGTCGCTGGGCAATAGCGACATAAACTTCTCACTAAGCGTCTTGCTAGTCTGGATATCTTTCTTTGGAAAAGCCACGCTGAATAATTTCTCTAGTCGGGTCGCAAAAAGGTACAGACTTTCATTACTGATGTACTTAGCTCTCATGAAGTTGCTCCTATCCATGTTCTTTCTTGCCACCTTGTCGTTGTCATACCACTTCACCAGCTTACGGGTTAGGCTCTCATAGGTGTCATCCACCGACTTCACTGCTTTGAATGCTTCCAAAGTCTCTCCTTGTAGTTTAGCTTCAAGCTCTCCAATCCAGAACAAAGGCATTCCTCTGAAGTTCTCCCGACAGTAATTTTCGAAGATTACAAGATACTCCTTCAATTTCATCCCTAAATTTTCATCAAAGTTATACAATGCTGGCGTTTTCCTCATATCTAGTTTACTCACTGCATTAATTAGCTGTGTAAACGTGTCCTTTCGTTTGCGATGCTTCGTTCTCAGTTTGGTTTTTCCGGACTTCTTGAATGCTGCCTCATCTTCGCCGCTCGTAGTCTCACTTTGTGTGTCCGTTGTCTCGCTGGTCGATTCAGTATCTGTGTTTTGGGAATTTACGGAGGTTGCCTTGTAGTTTTTATTCTTCGGGATGGCTCCTTTGGCTACGCACTCCTCTCCACTCTTCACATCCTTTCGCTCTTCTTCCATTGCCAGCACTGCCAAATCAAAATTCTCTTTAAGCCGAAGTAGCTCGTCTCTAGCTTTCAATGTCAGATTACCTGTTTTTGCTTTCACTGCTGTCATAAATTTATCAAGGTGTTTCAAGTTCTCTAATATGCATTCTTCTTCATCTCCAGCTATTGCGTCTGACGCGCCAACGGCCTCTGCCATGATTAATGATCTTCGGCGAAATAGGACTTTAGTTGACGGTCACTGATAAAGGCGTTACGCAGAACAAATATAAACGATGAGCAAAAGGAACTTCAACAAGTAATAAAAAATATACACTGGAACTGTAACTGTACACTTGTCCACTGGAACTGTAACTGGCGCTGATATTGCTCTTATAATCTCACTTTAGGCAATGGTCACGGCACCAATTATATTGTGGCGCATACGCTACCGCAATTTTCTGCGCTGCTACCACACCACAAAGCCAATGTAATCGATAGTTTAGGTAGTACGCGAAGGATAATGAAAACACTGACATTTTCCGAGGAGCATAAACTTAAGAACTTTCACACGTGAAAGCCTGTCTCCTACTAACTCCTACCCAGAACCCTACTTCCAACTGTTACAACAAGAACCATCTGTTCAGTTCACTCTGAACTAATTATTTATTACAGCTATGGTAAATATATACACAGAATGAAACGCAAAGTAAGTAATGAAAACAGAAAAGCGATTCTGTCATGTTGTGGCGGTCACAGCAACAAGGCAATAAATTCTAATAGATTTTTTGAAACAGCTGGTGAAAATTTTCAATACGTAACACGAAATTTAGTAAAACTTGGTTAATATTTTGTTATTCATAACAGCTGCCGTGATGAAAGAGTCCTGCAATTGAATCTACCACGTTCTTATATGAATCGTCTGACGTATTTCTCGAGTCACACACGGCTTAAATCTCAAGGGCACGAAGTTTGTCCTTAATTACCAGTCACATCTTCTTTAAAAAATTTTCTGCTGATATCAATCGAGATCCTCCGTGCTCCTCGTGGGAATTATTTAATTTTAGTCAAACCGAAAAACTGAAATGCTCATGTGTATTTTATTATTCTACTTATTTAATTATTTATTTTGTTGTGTGAGTGGTACCCCTAACCTGATAATGCATCGAACGTGTCTCCATTTCGACAACGTTCTGGGGTGGTAGAATTGATGACTTTAAACAATTTTTGATCTCTCAATTAAGCTTTCCTTACGTAGCTAGAAGGTACCAAGTGCTAGCTATGAAAATTAGCCAGTAAAGGATTTCGTGATGAATGCGTTATCCTTGTTCCTTTCCTGACAGAGTAGTAGGAATTCTCATCTACAAATATCAGCATTTATATGAAAAATTCATGCATTTTCTTTATCCGTCATTATGTCTTTCTGCTGTTAACATTACCAAATCTGGCTGTTAAAAGTTTTTTTTAATGAGATTCAGGGAAGTGAAACCATACCGTTGTCTATACAGGTAAAAACGGAGGTCCAGCTGAAATATCGGCCCCCATGGCAGTTAAATTCGATGATAAAAATTGAATCTGACACTTGTTTGTCAACCTATGGTGGCTCCCGATAGATAGAGAAAAAGATAGTCCTGAAGTTCGGGATATTGATTATAAAACTTTTTTATTATTGTGAGACACAATTTAGAAAATGCTGAATTCATTCCCTCAAGCGCATGCTCAGAACTCAGAAAAATAAGATACCAGCACTGCTGACTTTAAAAACAGAGACCATAAAAATCTGTCAGTGATCGATAGTTGATTGTCGAATGAGATAAATTATGAGTTTCCTTCAATTAGCAAGGAAGACTGACCTATCGTAGCCAGGTTCAAGTGCTCGACCATGGCTTCCTAAATTCCTTTTTGCGCACTGATCACATCTCGGCTCCATAACTGCGCCAGTTCTGCTTCGCAGTCTCCCTCTCCACTGGATAGCAGTCGTTCCCACATTTGTATTGTTTCCGCTCGCTTATTTTTGACGGCTCCAACGAAGGCAATTCGTCTCCATTCCTGCGCCAACGATGCTTGTTGTTCTTGGTCGCTTGCGTTGCTTAATAAAACGCTAGGAAAATATAAACGAAGGAAAACGTATACTAGCAAACAAAGCAATATAAAGATGAGCAAGAGATGCGCACTAACTATGTCAAGTGCCATTCGAGACTCAATCGACATTTTCCTTGGAGCCATGTGACATATTGAAGGAGTCTCCACATTTAACTTTAGATTATTGGTTCCGGCGGTAAAAATTTTTGATAGATATATAAATAGGAAGTTATTTCTTTGAAATAGCAGTACTGTGATGTATGAAACCTTTTGATCCTACCACGTTGTATTTCTATCCTCGATGTAAAACCTACTCCACATTATCCCTCTGAAGGGTCCATAAACAAAGACTGCTGTTAAACAATCCAGGTAAGTGTCACATAATAAAGGATGAAATAACCTGAGAGATGTAGTGAGACTTTTTTGATCATTCTCATTTATGTTCTCTGACATGGGCCGCATTGATTTGCTTTTAAAAATAACTTAAAAATACAAAGGTTGTTAATTCGTGATCATCCTGGCATCAGAAACCTTGAAAAACGAGACAAAGAGCACGAATGCATCTCATCAATTATTCACTGTGCTTTGTAGAATGCAGAGGCTAACAATAAATTCCGTTGTCTGAATTTTCACTATTAAGAACTTAATTTTAAATTTTACACGCACCTCGCGCCCTATATTGGGTATAAATTGCCCTCCGTTTAAACAAACTCACTACTTCTCGAAATGAATGTGACAAAATGAACTAATGTTTAATTATATCAATTGCACGAAAAATCCACCAACCCATTGCTCGTTCGGAGTTGGACGGATCATCAAGAAAATGTCATATCAATTAAAATTAAAAGAAAAGCAACAAGTAGTGGCTCCCGATAGATAGTCCTGAAATTCAAGATAATGATTTTCAAACTTGTTTTTTTTTGTGATTTAAAAAACGGAAAACTACTTGAATACTTAACTTTATAATATTTGAAAAAAAAATAAGAAAAATGCTGGATTATACACGAAATACTACATATAATAAGAAAATTGAGATTCTGATTAATTGCCTACTCGATAATGATTATAGAATACACGCTCAAAAGGCCACTTCATGCAAACATATATGGTGCCAAGCCTTAACACTCGCAAACGAAGAAATATTGCTATATCTATTGAATATTTGTGATAATGCGTAGATTTATTTGGGTACACACCACAATTCTGTCATTGTATGGTTTCACTGGGTCTAAAAAATTATTCATTTTTGAGTAATAGTAAGACATTTTAGACTGGGAGTGTGAGAAGGAATTACAAAATTGAGGTTTTACCTGGTAATGAATGAGTTGCACTTGGTAACGTGTAAATTTTATTCCAAATAAAAAACTTAACATCATTGGAATGCCAAACAGACAGTTAAATGGGTGTTGTACGCGAAATGAAGGTTGGAATTGGCCGTTGTCTAATTAACGAGCTATACGTAGTTTTCATAGTTTGAAAACTATTTACTTGATCCGTGATGACAAGACTCAAGAAGACCAGATTCTGGATGGTTGGATTCAGAGTAACGGGATTCTAAAATTTCATGGAATGTCGATCGAGGTCAATGCGAGGTTACCCAGCAAATACAACATGAATAACGATAAAATTGAATAAAATAACTTTCTTTCACGCAGCATTGGACTATAATAGAATATACACATCTACAAAGGACGGGGCTAAAATACCTGAAAATTATATTAACAATCTGTAACTTCTTTAATATTATTGTTAACAAAATCTCAGGTGAATTAAACTCATTGTGGTCCTAGTGCTGACACAAAAAAGCTAGGAAATAATTAATTGAGCATCGTGGTTGGAATATTAGTTGATTTTAATCAGTTTCATTTGTTTACGGAGAAATGCAGCGTGCATTGAGGGGGCAGTAAGTTCGGAAGATATTGCACATAAAATCACAACACGCAAAATAAAAATGACAGGTTAATATTATTCCAAATAATACATTTTTCA
The DNA here is from genome assembly GCF_000764305.2 of Hyalella azteca. Lineage (NCBI taxonomy): Eukaryota > Metazoa > Arthropoda > Malacostraca > Amphipoda > Hyalellidae > Hyalella > Hyalella azteca. The sequence continues at coordinate 16,328 of NW_025941203.1, read as the reverse complement.
CTGGGTTAGATTATTTTACCAGCAAAGGTAAGTATGGCATTGCTTGGGAGGTTGTGTGTGATTATCAAACGCTATCCCGTTGTAATAACCAGGAAAGCAGCTAGGGCACGAAACATTAGTGTTTCTGCACATACCTTAATCAATTAAATGATAATTTGAGAAGTAAAAATTAATTGCATCAAAGGTTGCAGTGAAATTATAGTAGTATAAGACTAAATAAAAAAATTACGCTGGGATAAACGCTTCTTTATCAAGCGTAACTTCGATCGCTTAACAGCTCATATAGGAAATGTCATAATATTGAACTAGTTTCACTACGTCACAACACGATGTAACGTCGCTCGACTCCAGCGTTCGTTCGCAGTCTCTTTGTTGTATCCAGTATGAATGGATCTCTCTTCTGTTGTACAATGTAAGTGTACTTGCAATGTAGTCTCCTGAATAATACTTGTGTTATGTTATATTGTTGTGTTGTGTTGATTAGTATTTTACATCGTTCATTATTCTTCCAGGTAACTGGGCATTTTTTGTTGAATAAAGCTTGGATTACCCAAGTCTATTTACTCCCTGATTCCACAACAGGAAATCTAACAGCGATTGAGATATTAATTTCAACTTCAAATGGGGACCTGAACACGAATGCAACACGCAATTGGAAATATCCTACTTATCGCAAACAAATGTTTGACCATTTATAGTGTTATTTTTACTATAAATTATAATTTAAAACAATTATTTTTCTCTAATCACCACGATGGACGCAGCAAGTTGGCAGTTCAAAATTCTCATACTGTATTTAGATGTTAAAATTCAGTTAATAATTGGTGAGTAAGCCGGTGGTTAAGAATGGGCGACAAGCTAAAATGGCATAATCAAAATTGGCTTCCCTATAAAATATTGATAGTAATTTTACCCACACAAAATTTTAAATTTCCTCGGAGTCTGCAGTCGAACTTTCATAGCGGAATATATGTTCCTTTGACTAGTCGGGCAATATTGGATCCATTTACAAGGCAAATTTTGAGGCAACGGTTTTTTTCTCCTTAAAAATATAGCCAAGTAACCTGTACTGAAATTATAAGCTCCCACCCCAGACTTCAATGGCCAACATTAACTTATCTTTACTAAGGTTGCCTAGCCTTTAGTAATAAAAGTGAAACTGTTGGCAGTGCCAACTANACAGTCCGAGTATGAATGCCTTCAAGAACAGACTTGACAAAGCTATGCAGGAGCATATGTTCAGTCTTAAAATGCCTAGCAAATTACGGAGCAGGCAATAAGTCCAGCAGCTATCTCAATCAATCGTCAGTTATGTAAAAATCGGCTTCCAAAAGCCGGATCCCTTGTGAATCAAGTCACAAAAAAATTCAAGAATCGGCAACAGGCCATGGGCCTATTTCTTCAGTGCCGACACTTCTATTCTATTCGGCCGAACCCTAGGCTGTCCCCAAATTTTGTTAGGAATGTTCAAGAGCGAACTCAAAATTTAGTTCAAGAACATTGGTGAGATAATATTTTGAATAATTCATCACGTAGCGAACTAATACAGCAAATAAATTCATCAAAGGTGTGAAATTTTTACAACCGCAGCCGAATCCCTTCGTTCAACTTGGCAGTTATGACGTTTGTATATCGAGTCTGCTTTTAGAACTGAAACATAAAAATATCAATTCCCGAAACAATATTATTTTTCGATTTCCTTTATTAGGAACATTCCAGAGATTACTTTCAGGCCCGATAGGAGATTTAAACAGCAGGAATTATTCGCACCTCCCCAACATCGAAGTAATTCGAACTGTTTGACCTCAGATGTAGGTACCGACCAAGGACTGGAGAAGGCAGATTTAGTTTGGTCCACCCCGTGAAACTTCCATTCGGAAGGTTCTCAATCACAGGATTCGCAGTTTCTATTGCTGAGATCCCGAAACGAATCACAACGAATTCAAAGTACACAGATTTTTTCCGGTTGGCGATGCTCAGCTCTGAGACGTTTACTTCGAAGCCAAGGTCAATCTGAAGGAAATTCGCCCCCGAGGGCATACTGATGAAACGATTTGTAGTTGTAATTGGGAAACACATGTAACCATCGATGGCACCTGGGCCTTGCAAAGTTGCGGACAAGGCAGGAGATGACGTAGTGACCATGTTGCTCCGAATGACGTCACGCGCGTCCGCCCAGGCCGAGTAGCAGCTGCTGAAGGTGAGGGTGTTGGCAGCAGGCGGCACGCCAGGGAACAGGAGCGACACGAAGCAAGACAGAAGATCGCACTTTTTCGTGGCTGTTGGTAGAGTAACGGGAAATAAAATAGTTTATGCTGCCATCAAAGGTAGAATTTGTGAAATTTTTGAGGATTTCAAATCGTGTGTATACTTTATGTTTTGTTTCCAACAATTGTGCGATTGTTATAAAATAACTAAAGTGAAAATGACCATACGACTACATCTACATATATGCGTGAACCCTTTCCTAACTAAGGCCAGCAAGTTACTGTGTCGATTATTTATTTATTGATGAAACATATGCAGAAGCGACATGAAAACTTATTTACTCTAGAGTAGCAGGCGATGGGGTTATTCGATGTTATTAATAGAAAAATTTGATAGTGCTGGCAACTATTACCGGAATATTCAACCAGAATAAAGCAAATAATTTGAAATATCATAGTTCAGCTGACATTGAAACGAGACCACCATTCGAAAAAATATATTTCAGATTAATACCAAAGTTTAAGCGACTTGAAAATCTGTAAATAAATAAAATATTAGATCAAAAATCTTCTACGATTTGCTTTCATAGTAGGTTCTCTACTCACTGACGTCGAAGCAAAATAAGAGACAAGATTGTGTATTCAAGCACCGCCGTGAACACTCATTGATGGACAGGTTCTCGTAGTAGAAGGCATTGGAGGTGTTCAGGAGACATCCAGAGTGGAAAGTTGTTGCATGTACCTGAATAGGTTATACTGAAGTTATTTTCATGTAGACTATAATAGAACTAATAAAATGTTATTAGCAAACACGAATATTCACTAAAAACTTAATAGCAAAGCAAACGAGTGATATTATTACTTAAACACGAATATCATATATTCGTGCATAAATGATACACGAATAGCATATAGCAAATAACATAGCAGATACGCATATCATATTGCAAATAAAAATTATTTATACATAGAAAGCCAGGGCCAAACGGCCTACACATGTTACAAATTTAGGAGGAGGTTATAATAAAACCTTAGTAGTGACGAAACTAGTAATTTGTTAATGGTTAGCAGTTGAAAAATAATTGATGACGGATCTTTTGTATGCCTTTGCTTCAACATATTTTGTTTTGCTATAGCTCGATAGATAACGATAACACGGAATGATGTAGTTATAAATGTATTTCATTACTTATGAAATTAATTTAGACATTAATTATTTAATTAATTAAAAACGAAATTATGTGTGAACCAGCATTCAACCTATATTTCATGGAAGCTGTAAAAATAGTTCAAGTAATTATAACGATGAATTAATGGAAGGAAATTTAAAAAAGTTGAAAACGTACGTAGAAACACATTTTGGCTTCTCTCTGAAATTTTAACGTGAATGCTACCGTGCGCGGCGTGTTGGAACGAATACTCAAATTCTGTCAATTATCATTTCACTATTATTTCGGAATAAAGTACCTTCAGAAATTGTTGCTGAAGAATAATACAGTCTCCACGTGAGATTATATATCCCGAGACAGCCATGTAAATGAGGCTACCAAATATAATGCTCAGTGGTGGAGTTTTATGTCGTCGCCAGTCCCTGCAAAAAAAACATCATAAGATCATTCTGTAACCAAGAATATTATTAATTGACAGTAATTCAAAATGATATTAGGATTGGGATTATAATGATTTTTAGAATCATGTACTGGATATTATATTGATAGGTATAACTTATTTAGGCATATTTTTAGGGATTTTAGGAATCTTCCAGTTCCTATCATCAGAAGACGAGACGAAAAAAGGTTAAGTCAGCTTGTGATGAAATTTATCGTCGCGTCGTCGTTGAATCTGTCGTCTGCTACCGAGTCCGCCTAATTATACAAAATTATTAAATTTTTTTTTCCGAGGTTGTTAGCAGATTGGAACGTTTGATAGCCTTGATGACTTTTGAGACAAGGAAGGAAAGTATATATAATTATTGAATATTTTTGAAATATTCAATTAATTTAAGCCTATCACTTTACAATATCCGCCTAAAATTCTTCAGTATTGAGTTTATTATAAGACTTGAAATCCATGAACATAACAAAAATATTTTTGTTATGTTCATAACAAATATTTTCGTTTTTTACGAACAACTTTCCCGTAGTAATATATTCTTGCTGCGTGAATGTTTGAACTTTACGCACGATTTGCCACAATTTTGTTGTACTCCAATGGCGCAAAATTCTAAAGTAGTCTTCATATGTACATTGTGTTTGGTACCATTGTCTTCTCTTTTCCATTACGTTACTTTAAACTTTAATTTTCAGACATCACCAGAAGCAACTCGGTTCTTGTACAGTTAACACCTGATAAACGCAATTTCATTTGCTGCAAGCATTCAGCAATTCGTCAGTCTACGTGCATGCCATTTCACTTATGAATATGTCACCTTCATTTTTTCTTTAAGCATGTTTTTCGTTGAGTGATATTTAGTTCGCGAATGTTAGATTATTGTCAGTTAAATTTTCAAATATCAGTTCAGAAAAATAATTTAAAGAGTCGATTATTAATGTGAGAGATGAAGATATTAAACTGAGGATGGGGGACCTTCGCTGTTTGTGAGTGAGAAAGTCCAAAATATTTTATCTAAAGTGGATAATTGCACATTTAACTGGAGATAATCGGTCAAATACAAATAGTATTATTTTTTCGGGTCAAGAGCTGTAATTCCACAATTAAAAAAGGATAACACTCTCGCTTCATTGTAAATAAACGCATGAACATAATAATCAATGAAATAATGCATAATAATTTTAATATGAATAATAACATTTACAATCACTTAAGCTTATTTTCATACGAATATACCAGTGGCTATTCATTTATCGTAAATATTATACTTCGGAGTTGGAAACACAAAATGTACTACAGGAAAAAATCTACAGCCCCATACACGAACTATTTTAACTCCGAACAAAGACCAAAATCTTTCAACTTCAGTACTGTATTTCATATTGAAATGTCAACATTAAAGTCCTTAGTTGATCAAAATTGCATTTCCATATGTGCGTCAGATCCCACGTGCTGAAATATCCGATTTAATAAAATAACATACAATTCTATTCATGACAATCAAATACAATTGTGTAATTTGTTAACAAAAACTATAGTTTCAGCTTCCATTCCACTAATATTATAATATGAGGGCGCAATTTTAAGTGAAATGAATAAGAGATGGCTGTTGGATTTCGCTCACAAAATCTTATCTTACATGTGTTCCATGTCGTCGTTTGCTTCACTCGGGCGTCACTCTGGTAGCCACGGAAGCGTTCGCTGCGTCGTTGTCGGCTCCGCTCCCTCGGCGCGACTGTGGGGGTACAAAGTTGAGTGAATGCCCGAGACTTCGGTCAACGCTGGCTATATATCATCGAGTAATGCGACACTGCAATAAATGATTGCTAACTTATTACTAGACGATTGAGCAGCGTGAGCGAGCTCCTATCAGATAATGGAATGAAAACTATTTCCGAATAACTCGCATAACGAAANGAACAAAAAATTTAATAAGTAGCTTCTCTCTTACATTGTAAAACTTGGTATATTATTCCAAGAAATTAGTTGTAGACTCGACTTTGTTTGCTATATGTGATTTAACTGATAAGTCATTATGCAAAAAATAAATAAATAATCTACTGAATGATTATATTCCTAATTACGGAGCTGGATATTCACTAGACTTTTGTCAGCCCTGCATTTCTGATATCGAAGCACAGGCAAATCGGTTCGATTTGTACGTCGAAGATTTATTTCATAAAATCCCGGAGTCACCGTAATCGTTAGGTAGGTACAATATTCACCAGGTTTTCGTGATCGGAACGCTCAGACAAGAAAGTAAGGACAATGAAACATGCGGTATTTACGGTATCAGATCACACTTGGAGTATGTCGCGACGATACAAGGTCGGTGTCTAAGGCGATGTCTTCAATTAAATTTTTGCTAGCAATCATATTTCAGCGAAATTTGAGACATTTCTCTATTCTCGAAGTCGGTCACAACACCCGGTTCAAGGTACACCGGAATTAACACACTCACTTGAAAGGATGTCGTTCTGTTACGAGTTCTATTACTTCAGATTCTACTTAAATTATTGGCGGCAATCTCCGATGGTTCAGTTGGGGTTCATTGGGATTGGTCCAAGTTTGTAAATTTATTGAATCAGAAATGAGGAACAGAGCAGAAAAGTCCATTGACGGATGGAATTCTTACTCCTACAAACAAACGCATTTAATTACATAATTATAAGAACAAGCGAATAAACACAAGACAATTATACGCAATTATTAACTTATTGGACACACAATATATCATGCAATAGTTAGTCTAGGCGCTTACCATGAACCAAAACTGCTGGCTTCACAACGAATCAACAAATAACTTGAACTTGAGACATGCCCTTGAAATTGTTGGGTCGATGTTGTCAGAACGAATTCTGAAAATTTACAATCATTACACGTTCTATTCAACCTTAACGTGTTTACGATGCAACTGTATACAATTATTATCTTAACTAATATATTTCCAGTTGGAAGACTGTTATTTGAATTTCAGTTCTTTGTGATTTCATTTGGCCGGCTACAGTTTCCCAACATTTCTTAAAATGGTGTGGGCAACCTTCCGCATTTCTTCAAATCCACATTTGAAGATAGAAGCTAAGCTCCAACCTCTAGTCAGATTCAGATACAGCCCACCAGCCAGACTCCTACGACTGCCAACTACGCTACACCTTCACGTTTTGTCCTCCACACCTACGTTATGGAGTGAGACCTATAGCGTGCGTCTCGTCTGAGGTGGCGGCCGCGGGGTGTGGGGACGATCTGGGGACTTCGGCATCAGCTCGTCTTCTTACGGAGGACGGGCCTCGGCGAGAGCTGAGGAGAGGACCGGATGCTGCAGGTTGGTTGCCCGTCACTTAAGCTCAGGTTGTTGTGGCGATTTGTGGCTCCGGCCTGTTTCCATTATGGATAACCGTCTCCCCTTCACTACTCTCAACCCAAATAATAAAATCCTTCTTGTCTTTCATCTGAATATATATATTCCTTAGAAAGCCAATTTGTTATAAAAATCTCTTATTTAGCGATGACCATCAAAATTTAAGAGCATATAGCTGCTAGGTTCGTAAATTTAAGCACTTGATAATATTTCGGACCCTAATATTCGGCTTGTTCTAATTTTTTATTTTGGCATTCGTTTCATTAAAATCAGTTGGCATTTCTTTTGATCGGATGGGCTGCACGGAGCATAGCGTGTCGGTTTCTCTGTGCTACCTAGCTGGCTTTCTCTATCCAGCCAGCGCAAGCCAGCTCTCGATTATCCGAGGACTTCCACCGGGCAGCAGCTCGGGCCAATCCTCTTTTTTTCTTAACTGTTGTGTTCACCTAACACAATTGAGATTCAGTAAATTAAGTATTATTGTAAATTGTATTCTTCTCATTATTTCTCGAGTGTAATACAATCTTTCCTTCCGCTGAAAAGGGAGGTCACGCTAAAGTTTTGCACAGCAACACTTTAAATTATATCATAATATATATATTTAAATTATATTATAAAAAATTATATCCCACTTACTTAAAATTGACTAAAAATACACTAATATAAGGCTCATATTGTTATTATTCATGCAAGAGCCACAGAGATGATTCAAACCACATTTCTGGGTCCCAATTTCATTGGAGTCCGCATTACTCATTCCGTGCGCGTTCAAAAACTCCCTGAAGAAATGCAATGAAATAACTTTAAGCAAAACTTTGCGTGCGAGACTTGAGGAAGCTAAACGGCTTCGTGCTTGTGCATACGAATTAAAATATCCAACACGGAAGCGATCGGTTTTGGTTTTATCTAGCGCGTTTTCCTAATCTGGTTAAGTAGTCTGACTTTTACTATGGTTATCTAATGTGGTATTCTAATGTGCTTCTCTGGTATATTGTTATCTTCTGGTTATCATATCTTATCTTAGCAGCGTCTTCCATTAAGCTGGGACTCAGCATCAGGGACCCAACATCAAACTGAGTGTAACAGGGTCAGAATTTCATTATAAATAACAATCCGGAGTCCCTGACCTAACGTTAGTTTCCCCAAGATAGTTTGTCGAGGCTCACCTAACCCCAGATTCCATCAGCTATGTCTGGGTTTAAACAGAGGTCCTCAGTCATTACATTCATTAAAATAACCTGGTGTCCGGTACTTAACCTGCCGTTCGCCTGGCGCGTCCCATCGAACTGCGAAAAGGACCCATTTTGATCCCACCGCGTCTGCAGGAGAACCCGCGCGAGACGCGCGAAAGGCGGCTCAACCATTCGTACTTGGGCACGAAAGACCGAGCCGCAAGTTGTTGCGGATGGGGCTTCATCAGAATCTACGATGAACCTGGATATTACCGAGGCCGAAAATGACGAAAGATCGAACACAACGCCATGTAATCCGAAAAAGTCATAAAGTAGGGCCAAAAAACAAGTCACAGGAGACATTTACTAAAGATATTAACGCTATCGAAGTCGCAATGAAGTAAGATATAACTTAATCGACATGAATCTCAATACTGGCCCCATTTATGATCAAAAATTCGATCCTCGTACAGATAATCTCACAATCAATTTCACTTAAACCGTTCAGTCTCACAGTAAAATGAGAAAAGAAAATATATTAACACACCAAATTATTTACCAGAGACTGCGCTATTCACCACCTATACAGGAAAGATACGATAAACAAGTTTCGGAACCATTGCGATAGATCTCGCGGAACGTGGACAAACTCACAGCACGCCATTTTCAACGACAAACTGCGGCCGCTTTAGAAGGAGCTGTGACGTGTGCTACCCATCGTCGCGTAGCTTTAATGTAATAAAGCGTTATTAAAAAACCCGAAATAGATAGGATGCCTCATTAAGAAGTTATGCCGAAATGCGGAAAAAACGTAAAAATCGCAACTTTGGCAGTCATTTTTTCTGGAAATACGAATATCCCAAAAACAAAACCAATATCAATATATAAGATATCACTTGTGAAAAAACGTGTGTATAGTCTGAACATGAATACGAAACTAGCAACTGAGATATGGACGAAAAACTGCCCTTTTTTGCAAAAATTGACCGACCGTCAAGTTTACATGAAAAAATTATATGCTGAAAAAACTTTTCCAAATCAAATCATACATCAAAATGTTTATCAGGACTAGCCGCGTGGACATATGAAACATATGAAGTTTAATTAAAAGGCATCGGTTTTACCAGGAGATATGGACGCGAGACTGCGATTTTTTCTAGAGCTCGACCAAATTTTCTCGTTTACACATCATTTTTATTATGAAGAAAAATTTTTTCGTCTTGAAACTTAAATAAAAAGGTAAACAATTTAGTTTACAAGGCAGTGGAAAAAGTTTGAACAAAATCGGAGCAGCCGTTGCCGAGATATGAGCGAAAAACTTAAATCGTACCCCCCATAACGCGTTTTTCTGGGATATAAGTATAAGCTGTGTAGACATCAATGTCAATACGCGGACTGAGGGCGCGGGTAAAAGCCGGGGCGACCCCACATTTTTCGTACAGCAGCAAATATTATTAGCACAGGACCAATTACGTGTAAATGTACTTAGCTTGGATGAGAATGGCCCAAATTTAACGCTTTGTTATCTTCTTTACAGATCCATATCTTTTTAAATTGATTAAATTAATTTTCAACGCAAGTTATTGTGGAAACTATCATTATATCAGTTAATTAGAACTATACTGAAATCTCTCAATCACTTTGCAATTTTATCATTATTTGTTCAAATGTTTGGGTCGAAGCTACTTTTAATTGAATAAACTCTGTCCCATATTTTTCAAAACATAAGGAGCCTATGTTTTATATTGGTTAGGTTAAAGTTAGTCAAGATAAAATTACCATCAGACACATTAATTTTCCCCTCTTCTAATTTAAAAAAAAACTTACGTAAAACGGTAAGAAATGCAAGCAAATGAAACGAACATTATTTTAGTGAAAGATGTAGGTAATGTATATAAAGTAGGTATCTAGAAAGTCATTTCACATTACACATAGTTTTCTAGTTAAGGTACATAGTACTTTGAAGCTATTCCTGAAGAATTTATCTCCTGACAAACATCCGCCCAGTCGTAGGACAGGCAATCTTGTTTCTCTGGCCTGAGCCAAAATTAGAGTCTCTTTTCCATGCATTCAACAGGAGATCCTTAAATTATAAGATATGCTGAAAATTTTGCTAGGGTATCCAAGTCGCTCTCGGCTTCGACCTCAATGCCGTCTGTAACCAGAGATGTCGAAAGTATTAAATATTTAAATGCATACTATCATACAACTTACATAGGGTCCAATAATAAACACACTTCTGTATAACATGGAGCAATCAAGTAAAACGTCTATGTAGTAAAGGTACATGGTAAAACTTTGTACCTCGTAACCAAATGTACTACTGTTCAGAAAACCAACTAAAGTGTGCAGTTATGAATAACTCATCAGGGTGGACATAAAATGTACCGTCCCTCACCACAAAATGACCCTCATCTAAAGGCACGAAGGAGCAATAGTGACTTACAAACATATTGAATAAGGTAATCAATTATGTTTTTTTCCTTTATGAATAGCTTGATACAGCGCAGATTAAGACAGGTGGCGGTGTTTTATAGAAGCTTCTCCACTGGGACATTCCTTTCTAAGATTTTTTCAAGCCTTCTATCGCCGCAATCTTTCCTGTGCATGCATCTCGAAAGGGATGCTTGAGAATTTCCATTACCTTCCTAAGTTCCATTGTTTCAAAATATAGCTTATTGAAGATCAAGTATACGAGAGTTATCGGAGTACACACATGAAGACCAGCAAAAGCCCCACCCCCGAAATACTGAAATGAAGTGGTGGATCTAATCAGGAACCAAATTCATTTTGATGTGGTGTTGTTTAAGAATTATTTCTCAAAGGAAGATCTAAATCTAATGAATCACCATTATCATCAAGGGCAGGAATGGTGCATCAGTAGAGTGATGCAACATCAGGGATGGTGCATCACTCTACCCGGACGATGAGAATCATTTGGATAACGAAGACAATCAATTTTAAATGAAATTAAAATAACAGGAGCTATTTTTATTTAAACAGGCACTTGGGTACAATTGAAAGGAGAAGAAGTAGAGTCGTCTGAAACATACTGATCCCTTACATCCCGCCCTCAGGTTGGCGTTTTTTGTCCTAAAAATTGTACTTATCACTGCTATACGCACTCATGATAGTTGAGTACGCTCCCGCGGCCTGCAAAGGTAGCCCGAAGATCCGCCCCATGATGTTGTATTTGCCTTTCGCAATTAACGTGGGAATTGTGGCACCGAGGAACATCTTCCTGAGACTATAGTTCCAGCTGCAAATAAAACAATTGGGAAAACTGACATTAAATGGAAGAACATTATTATCAGTAAATTCCTCTGCTGATAAATATCTCTGCGTAAAAAAGTGAATACAATTTCGTAAATAATCCTCCGCTAAGGAACCGGTTACTAAGTAAAATTTAGATTGCAGTCCCGGTGGTTTGAGGAGCGACGAGTGAAGGATAAAGAAACCTAAGATTGACCTATCGGCGAAGTGTCCACTTTTCCACTTTGATGGCTTCCTGTTTACCTCAAACAGAAATTAACCAGATTCACGGGTGTTACAAACACGACATATCGACGTAAAATTGATAGCTTTGTTGCAAAGGAATTTGGATAGAAATCTATTGTATATCGCTCAAATCACAGTTTCTCATAATTTTTTATTGGATATCGCTCAAATTCACACACAACACTTTCACACATCCAGCACGGCTGTACAGGAATCGCCTGGACGTTGTAACCGATGGTCTCGAAGATTACCCCATACCCTGACCTATTACTCTTCTTCATCCGATTCACTAGTTTGAATCACGTCTCGTAGTACCGCCTGAACCAGAAGTTCCTAGCACCCCCTATATCTTAATATTAATATCAGTATCAATATCCTAATGCATCTTGCATCCCACGATGTCTACCACAAAAAACATTTGCTTCCCATAAGCAACGTCAACATTGACTCAGCGTCATACTGCGTCAAACAACGCAATCACAGCGTCAGGTNATTTTAACTCGTATTTTAGGCCGTTGTTGCGAACATTTTGTAGCGCCAGCAATATCAATTTATGTGCATCAATTAATTATTTAATTACATCGCAAATACAATAATCAATTTTTATAAAGATGATCGTTTAATTGATCCCAAAATAATGGTAACTATCTCAATAATGGTATTAAAGTCCCGAATATTCAAAAAAATATTACATTCTCGCGATGGTTATCGTTCACTTAAAACCATGCACGAAACGTCTGGTCCTATACACTGTCTTAATTAACTTCAAAGTGAGTAATTTAAATTACGTTGATATCTCAATTTGCTGTTGCTATTATAGATGCATTTTATGGATAAACAGTGGATGCATAAGATGCTATATTTGAATTTAGAACGATATAATACTAATTAATACTAGTTCCAAATATCGCAGAAATCAGATTTTTTTAACATCTGACGCTTCCTAAAAATTTCTCATGGTAAAGTAAGATCGGCCAGGGGTGGTGATAATACTTTGCTTGTATTTTAGTTTTCGACAATTGTGAAAAAATTCAGGCAAAAAAAGTCACTAGATTGCTTTAATCGCAGATTCACTAGAACTTTAAAAGCGAAGAAAATACCACAAAAATTTAGCATAACTCTATTGAAAACGTTTCGGAGACCAGCTCCATCGTCAGTTCGATAAATCTAGAACACAGATAAAGGTAGAAAATTAGTTTGAAGTTAATAAAAAAAACACAGAAGTTAAAAACATAAATTTACAGACAATGGGCAGAATAATAAAGTAAGTACCTATCTATTCACAATTTCTAATGGATAAGAACTGTAGGCAGCATTTAAACTAGGCTTCTCATTGAAAATATACAATGATTCCAAAATACGCAGATCGGAAGCACCAGAACTTAAAGCTAAAACCTTAAAGTCTGTGTCGGACACTGGAACGTTGCACTGTTCGGCGTGAGTGCGCACAGCCGAATGAGGAGGGCGCGATAGTAACTGCCCAGTCCTATGACTCCTCCTCTATGCTCAGTAACCCTAGTGTAAAAGTTGCGTGCCGTCTTCCCATCGTACGCAGATGCACATCGTGCACAACTGAATTTTTAAACTAGGGGCGATCGCATATGAGAAGGAAGGATATCTTTGTACCTAAAAAACGAACCTATTTTGAAATTATTCACCAGTAAGATACGAAGAATAATGTCCGGGAAGTATTTCATAAACAAAACTTTTAATTCTCTTGACATAACTTCGGACGTATGGCCGAAGTATGGAAGAGAACAGTAAACAACGCTTCTACTATCAGGCTCTGGAACAACTTCACTGTATCGCTTAGACATGAATTTCTTAATCTGGGTAAACACCTAGCCAGAAGGAAATCCATTAAGCGAGAAGATATTGCGCAAAAGTTCAAATTCTGAATGCATGGAATGGAAAGTCGAGCATATACGGAAGCCGCGGTGTAATAGTGTTTGAAGCCCGTTTAACTTGAATCTAAACGAACAAAAACTAAAAAGCTGGTGCTTAGGCCGGTGAAAGTTGGTTTTCTGTAAACAGATGTTTGAAAACGGCCATTAGATTTAGTAATATTGCAGTCTAGAAAGGACAAACTATTGTTCGGCCATGCGTCCGAAGTTATGTCAAGAGAATTAAAAGTTTTCTTTATGAAATACTTCCCGGACATTATTCTTCGTATCTTACTGGTGAATAATTTCAAATAGGTTCGTTTTTAGGTAAAAAGATATCCTTCCTTCTCATATGCGATCGTCCCTAGTTTATAAATTTAGTTATGCACGATGTGCATATGCGTACGTTGGGATGACGGCACGCAACTTTTACACTAGGGTCGCTGAGCATAGAGGGAGGAGTTATAGGCCTGGGCAGTTACTATCGCGCCCTCCTCATTCGGCTGTGCGCACTCACGCCGAACAGTGCAACGTTCCAGTGTCCGACACAGACTTTAAGGTTTTAGCTTATAGTTCTGGTGCTTCCGATCTGCTTATTTTGGAATCATTGTATATTTTTAAAGAGAAGCCTAGTTTAAATGCTGCCTACAGTTCTTATCCATTAGAAATTGTGAATGGATAGGTACTTACTTTATTATTCTGCCCATTGTCTGTAAATTTAGGTTTTTAACTTCTGTGTTTTTTTATTAACTCCAAACTAATTTTCTACCTTTATCTGTGTTCTAGATTTATAGAACTGACGATGGAGCTGGTCTCCGAAACGTTTTCAATAGAGATATGCACAAATTTTTGTGGTGTTTTCTTCGCTTTTAAATTCCTATTGTAAAAATTTAATTTCACTATAAAGATCAATATGACTTCAGATTTACACTGATTTAGTTTCAATGCCTCCCATATTTTTGTCCCCTGTAACGCTGAAACGATTTCTGCTCATTTATAATGCTTTCTAGCTCTCGAAGATTTCAGAATAATTGAATTGTTTCACCGGTACACGGGAAAATTATAGCAACCACTTACTCGAAGTAGTGGAGGTTAAACTTGGACAAGCCGGTGATGACGATGTCGTCGAAGCTGGCGCTCATCTGCAGCGGACCTTGCAGCTGGTTGAAGGTAAAGGGGCTCAGGTGGTAAGGGTCTAAGGGTGGTAGTTGAAGCTGTGGTATACCTGTGAGGAGGATAGGGTGAGGGCGCTGTCAGAGTGAGGTTGAAGTGACAAGGGTGGTAGCTGCAGCTGTGGAATACCTGTGGGGAGGATAGGGTGAGGGCTGGACACTTTTTTTGCTTCTGGCACCTTACGAATAGCATATGGAATTTTTTTGAAGATGCCATTCGATAGCCCTTGCAAAGAGCTATAAAATGAGCCTAAACTTGTTTATGAAATGTTTCATTGTAAGAAGTTATTAACAAAAAATGCTCAAAACCGTCCCGAGTAGCCCCAGTTGACGGTACGTATCTGCTACATTGGCTATTTGCAAAAAACATTCGTTTCCCAAATTGTTTCCATCAATTTCCTATTTGCCTCCAATAACCATCATTACTTAATGAATTAGAGCGATGAATTTTAGCTATGAATTTCTGTTGTCACAATGAAGTTATCTTTTATGCGTTATAAACTCGGAGTCAGCGAAGTCCATTTTTTAGGCAAACTCCATTTTTGCGGCAAACTCCATTTTTGCAGTGAACTCCATTTTTGCAGTGAACTCCATTTTTGCAGTGAACTCAATTTTTGCAGTGAACTCAATTTTTGCAGTGAACTCAATTTTTGCAGTGAACTCCATTTTTACGGCGAACTCCATTTTTATGGTAAACTCATGTTTTGCAGGCAAACTTCATTACTCTGAACTCCATTATGGCAAACTCCATGATGGCGAACTCCATGCCGGCAAACTCCATGCCGGCAAACTCCATGCCGGCAAACTCCATGCCGGCAAACTCCATTACAGCAAACTCCATTACGGTAATATAGTACAGAATATGCAAAAAACGAGTTTCAAGGGACACATTTGGTTAAATATTTTATGCCATTAGAGTCACAATGATATATGAAATGATGATTTAATCATCATGATTACCCTAACCAGCTTTTAACTCAGAAACGAAATCCACATCAATGTGTAGATATCACTAGTGAGAAAACCTGTGTAAATTTTGAACATGATCATGAAACATGCAACTGAACTGAGATGTGAATGAAAAAATACAATTTTTTGGCAAAAAATTACCAATCTTCATGTTCACATGAAGATTTAATATAGTAAAACCAATAGATTCTGGATGAGTCGTGCATCAAAATGTTCAGCAGGTCCCAGAGCAGGGTTGGTGATTTTTTTGATTTTTTTTAAAATCAAAAAAATTAAAAATCAATGATTTTTTTGTTTTTTTTTTTCATAATTTTTATTTATTTATTTGATTTTTCAGTTATTTTGTCTTTTTGAAGTTTTATTTTTTATGTTGCAATTAGCCTACTGACAATAACAGTATACGGATCATAATGGATGGCTAAAAAGAGCACTTATTGCCTTCAATAATGGCCAACAGG